>NW_026735467.1:0-125701 GCF_949786415.1 Peromyscus eremicus | reverse complement strand
GTTGAACTAGATGTGGCCCGTGTGTGTAGGAAGCACAGTTCTTTTGTTCTGAGCAAGCTCACTGTTTGGACCCCAAAGGATAAACAGTAGAGTAGAAGAGTGCTCTTTTCTCTAAAGCAGAGTGTGTTTCTTGTAAGGCAAGCTAGCGTTTGTTTCATAGTCCTAAATGGCGTTGAATCCCATGCAGTTTCTGGTACTACGAGCAAGAGTTGTTTTCTCGTAAGAAGAGTCACTATTGTGCTGGCATTTCCATACACAGGACAAATAGCACTGGCCTCTGTTCACAGCAAATACAGTGTATTGGACTGAAGAGGATCTACTGTTCTTGTCACGTTCCTAAGCAGAATTGAACTAGATATGGCCGTGTGTGTAGGAAGCACAGTTCTTTTGTTCTGAGCAAGCTCACTGTTCTGGCCCTTTAGGAAACACAGTAGAGTAGAAGAGTGCTCTTTTCTCAAAAGTAGAGTGTGTTTCTTGTAAGGCAAGATAGAGTTTGTTTCCCAGTCATAAATGGAGTTGAATCACATGCAGTTTTTTTTCCTACAAGCAAGAGTTGTTTTCTGGTAAGAAGAGTCACTATTGTGCTCCAATTGCCATACACAGTGCAAATAGCACTCGTGTCAGTTCCCAGCAAGTACAGTGTATTGGACTGAAGAGGAGATACTGTTCTTGTCAGTTTCCTAAGCAGAGTTGAACTAGATATGGCCCGTGTTTGTAGGAAGCACAGTTCTTATGTTCTGAGCAAGCTCACTGTTCTGGCTCTATAGGAAACACAGTAGAGTAGAAGAGTGCTCTTTTCTCTAAAGCAGAGTGTGTTTCTGCTAAGGCCTGCTCGCGTTTGTTTCCCAGTCCTAAATGGAGTTGAATCCCATGCAGTTTCTGGTACTACGAGCAAGAGTTGTTTTCTGGTAAGAAGAGTCATTATTGCGCTCCCATTGTCATACACAGGGCAAATAGAACTGGCGTCTGTTCCCAGCATGTACAGTGTATTGGACTGAAGAAGATCTACTATTCTTGTCAGGTTCCTAAGCAGAATTGAACTAGATTTGGCCGTGTTTGTAGGAAGCACAGTTCTTTTGTTCTGAGCAAGCTCACTGTTCGGACCCCATAGGAAACACAGTAGAGTAGAAGAGTGCTCGTTTCTCAAAAAGCAGAGTGTGTTTCTTGTAAGGCGAGCTAGTGTTTGTTTCCCAGTCTTAAATGGAGTTGAATCACATGCAGTTTCCGGCCCTCAAGCAAGAGTTGTTTTCGGGGAAGAAGAGTCACTACTGCGCTCCCATTGCCATACACAGTACAAATAGCACTTGCGTCTGTTCCCAGCAAGTACAGTGTATTGAACTGAAGAGGAGCTACTGTTCTTGTCAGTTTCCTAAGCAGAGTTGAACTAGATATGGCCCGTGTATGTAGGAAGCACAGTTCTTTTGTTCTGAGCAAGCTAACTGTTCTGGCCCTATAGCAAACAGAGTAGAGAAGATGAGTGCTCTTTTCTCAAAAGCAGAGTATGTTTCTTGTAAGGCGAGCTAGCGTTTGTTCCCCAGTCCTAAATGGAGTTGAATCCCATGCAGTTTCTGGTCCTATGAGCAAGAGTTGTTTTCTGGTAAGAAGAGTCACTATTGCGCTTCCATTTTCATACACAGTGCAAATAGCACTCGCGTCTATTCCCAGCATGTACAGTGTATTAGACTGAAGAGGAGTTACTATTCTCGTCAGTTTCCTACGCAGAGTTAAACTAGATATGGCCCGTGTGTGTAGGAAGCACAGTTCTTTTGTTCTGAGCAAGCTCACTGTTCGGACCCCATTGGAAACACAGTAGAGTTGAAGAGTGCTCTTTTCTGAAAAGCAGAGTGTGCCTTGTAAGGCGAGATAGCGTTTGTTTCCCAGTCCTAAATGGAGTTGAATCACATGGAGTTTCTGGTCCTACGAGCAAGAGTTGTTTTCTGGTAAGAAGAGTAACTAGTGAGCTCCCATTGTCATACACAGGGCAAATAGCACTGGCGTCTGTTCCCAGCGTGTACAGTGTATTGGACTGAAGAAGATCTACTGTTCTTGTCAGGTTCCTAAGCAGAATTGAACTAGATTTGGCCGTGTGTGTAGGAAGCACAGTTCTTTTGTTCTGAGCAAGCTCACTGTTCGGACCCCATAAGAAACACAGTAGAGTAGAAGAGTGCTCTTTTCTCAAAAGCTGAATGTGTTTCTTGGAAGGCGAGCTAGCGTTTTTTTCCCTGTCTGAAATGGAGTTGAATCCCATGCAGTTTCTGGTCCTACGAGCAAGAGTTGTTTTCTGGTAAGAAGAGTCACTATTACGCTCCCATTGTCATCCACAGGGCAAATAGCACTGGCTTCTGTCCCCAGCAAGTACAGTGTATGGGACTGAAGAAGAGCTACTGTTCTTGTCAGTTTCCTAAGCAGAATTGAACTAGATATGGCCGTGTGTGTTGGAAACACAGTTCTTTTGTTCTGAGCAAGCTCCCTGTTTTGGCCCTGTTGGAAACACAGTAGAGTAGAAGAGTGCTCTTTTATCAAAAGCAGAGTGTGTTTCTTGTAAGGCAAGCTAGCGTTTATTTCCCAGTCCTAAATGGAGTTGAATCACATGCAGTTTCTGGTCCTACGAGCAAGAGTTTTTTTTGTTAAGAAGAGTCACTATTGAGCTCCCAATGTCATACACAGGGCAAATAGCACTGGTGTCTGTTCCCAGCAAGTACAGTGTATTGGAATGAAGAGGAGCTACTGTTCTTGTCAGTTTCTTAAGCCGAGTTGAACTAGATATAGCCCATGTGTTTAGGAAGCACAGTTCTTTTGTTCTGAGCAAGCTCACTATTCTGGCCCTATAGCAAACAGAGTAGAGAAGATGAGTGCTCTTTTCTCAAAAGCAGAGTATGTTTCTTGTAAGGCGAGCTAGCGTTTGTTCCCCAGTCCTAAATGGAGTTGAATCCCATGCAGTTTCTGGTCCTATGAGCAAGAGTTGTTTTCTGGTAAGAAGAGTCACTTTTGTGCTCCCATTTTCATACACAGTGCAAATAGCACTCGCGTCTGTTCCCAGAATGTACAGTGTATTGGACTGAAGAGGAGCTACTGTTCTTGTCAGTTTCCTAAGCAGAGTTGAACTAGATATGGCCCGTGTGTGTAGGAAGCACAGTTCTTTTGTTCTGAGCAAGCTCAATATTTGGACACCAAAGGAAACACAAAGAGTAGAAGAGAGCTCTATTCTCAAAAGAAGAGTGTGTTTCTTGTAAGGCGAGCTAGCGTTTGTTTCCCAGTCCTAAGTGGAGTTGATTCACATGCAGATTCTGGTCCTATGAGCAAGAGTTGTTTTCTGGTAAGGAGAGTCTCTATTGCACTCCCATTGGCAAATACAGTGCAAATAGCATCACGTCTGTTCCCAGCATGTACAGTGAATTGGACTGAAGAAGAGCTACTGTTCTTGTCAGTTTCCTAAGCAGAGTTGAACTAGATATGGCCCGTGTGTGTCGGAAGCACAGTTCTTTTGTTCTGAGCAAGCTTACTGTTCTGGCCCTATAGGAAACAGAGTAGAGAAGATGAGTGCTCTTTTCTCAAAAGCAGAGTATGTTTCTTGTAAGGCGAGCTAGCGTTTGTTCCCCAGTCCTAAATGGAGTTGAATCCCATGCAGTTTCTGGTCCTATGAGCAAGAGTTGTTTTCTGGTAAGAAGAGTCACTATTGCGCTCCCATTTTCATACACAGTGCAAATAGCACTCGCGTCTGTTCCCAGAATGTACAGTGTATTGGACTGAAGAGGAGTTACTGTTCTCGTCAGTTTCCTAAGCAGAGTTAAACTAGATATGGCCCGTGTGTGTACGAAGCACAGTTCTTTTGTTCTGAGCAAGCTCACTGTTCGGACTCCATTGGAAACACAGTAGAGTTGAAGAGTGCTCTTTTCTCAAAAGCAGAGTGTGTCTTGTAAGGCGAGACAGCGTTTGTTTCCCAGTCCTAAATGGAGTTGAATCACATGGAGTTTCTGGTCCTACGAGCAAGAGTTGTTTTCTGGTAAGAAGAGTAACTATTGCGCTCCCATTGTCATACACAGGGCAAATAGCACTGGCGTCTGTTCCCAGCATGTACAGTGTATTGGACTGAAGAAGATCTACTTTTCTTGTCAGGTTCCTAAGCAGAATTGAACTAGATTTGGCTGTGTGTGTAGGAAGCACAGTTCTTTTGTTCTGAGCAAGCTCACTGTTCGGACCCCTTAAGAAACACAGTAGCGTAGAAGAGTGCTCTTTTCTCAAAAGCAGAGTGTGTTTCTTGTAAGGCGAGCTCGCGTTTGTTTCCCAGTCCTAAATGGAGTTGAATCACATGCAGTTTCTGGTCCTACGAGCAAGAGTTGTTTTCTGGTAAGAAGAGTCGCTATTGCGCTCCCATTGCCATACACAGTGCAAATAGCACTCGCGTCTGTTCCCAGCAAGTACAGTGTACTGGACTGAAGAGAATCTACTGTTCTTGTCAGGTTCCTAAGCAGAATTGAACTAGATATGGCAGTGTGTGTAGGAAGCACAGTTCTTTTTTTCTGAGCAAGCTCACTGTTTGCACCTTATAGGAAACACAGTAGAGTAGAAGAGTGCTCTTTTGTCAAAAGCAGTGTGTGTTTCTTGTAAGGTGAACTTGCGTTTGTTTCCCAGTCTTAAATGGAGTTGATTAACATGTAGTTTTTGGTCATACGAGCAAGAGTTGTTTTCTGGTAAGAAGAGTCACTACTGCGCTCCCATTGCCATACACAGTACAAATAGCACTTGCGTCTGTTCCCAGCAAGTACAGTGTATTGAACTGAAGAGGAGCTACTGTTCTTGTCAGTTTCCTAAGCAGAGTTGAACTAGATATGGCCCGTGTTTATAGGAAGCACAGTTCTTTTTTTCTGAGCAAGCTTACTGTTCTGGCCGTATAGGAAACAGAGTAGAGAAGATGAGTGCACTTTTCTCAAAAGCAGAGTAAGTTTCTTGTAAGGCGAGCTAGCGTTTGTTCCCCAGTCCTAAATGGAGTTGAATCCCATGCAGTTTCTGGTCCTATGAGCAAGAGTTGTTTTCTGGTAAGAAGAGTTACTATTGCGCTCCCATTTTCATACACAGTGCAAATAGCACTCGCGTCTGTTCCCAGCATGTACAGTGTATTGGACTGAAGAGGAGTTACTGTTCTCATCAGTTTCCTAAGCATAGTTAAACTAGATATGGTCCGTGCGTGTACGAAGCACAGTTCTTTTGTTCTGAGCAAGCTCACTTTTCGGACCCCATAGGAAACACAGTAGAGTTGAAGAGTGCTCTTTTCTCAAAAGCAGAGTGTGTCTTGTAAGGCGAGATAGCGTTTGTTTCCCAGTCCTAAATGGAGTTGAAACACATGGAGTTTCTGGTCCTACGAGCAAGAGTTGTTTTCTGGTAAGAAGAGTAACTATTGCGCTCCCATTGTCATACACAAGGCAAATAGCACTGGAGTCTGTTCCCAGCGTGTACAGTGTATTGGAATGAAGAAGATCTACTGTTCTTGTCAGGTTCCTAAACAGAATTGAACTAGATTTGGCCGTGTGTGTAGGAAGCACAGTTCTTTTGTTCTGAGCAAGCTCACTGTTCGGACCCCATAAGAAACACAGTAGAGTAGAAGAGTGCTCTTTTCTCAAAAGCAGAGTGTGTTTCTTGGAAGGCGAGCTAGCGTTTGTTTCCCAGTCCTAAATGGAGGTAAATCACATGCAGTTTCTGGTCCTACGAGCAAGAGTTTTTTTTTGGTAAGAAGAGTCACTATTGAGCTCCCAATGTCATACACAGGGCAAACAGCACTGGCGTATGTTCCCAGCAAGTACAGTGTATTGGACTGAAGAGGAGCTACTGTTCTTGTCAGTTTCCTAAGCAGAGTTGAACTAGATATGGCCCGTGTGTGTAGGAAGCACAGTTCTTTTGTTCTGAGCAAGCTCACTGTTCGGACCCCATAAGAAACACAATAGAGTAGAAGAGTGGTCTTTTCTCAAGCAGAGTGTGTTTCTTGTAAGGCAAGCTAGCGTTTGTTTCCCAGTCCTAAATGGAGTTGAATCACATGCAGTTTCTGGTCCTATGAGCAAGAGTTGTTTTCTGGTAAAAAAAGTCACTGTTGTGCTCCCATTGCCAAACACAGTGCAAATAGCACTTGCGTCTGTTCCCAGCAAGTACAGTGTACTGGACTGAAGAGGATCTACTGTTCTTCTCAGTTTCCTAAGAAGAGATGTACTAGATATGGCCCGTGTATGTAGGAAGCACAGTTCTTTTGTACTGAGCAAGCTCACTGTTCGGACCCCGTAGGAAACACAGAAGAGTAGAAGAGTGCTCTTTTCTCAAAAGTAGAGTGTCTTTCTTGTGAGGCGAGATAGAGTTTGTTTCCCAGTCCTAAATGGAGTTGAATCACATGCAGTTTTTTGTCCTACAAGCAAGAGTTGTTTTCTGGTAAGAAGAGTCACTATTGTGCTCCAATTGCCATACACAGTGCAAATAGCACTCGTGTCTGTTCCCAGCAAGTAGAGTGTATTGGACTGAAGAGGAGATACTGTTCTTGTCAGTTTCCTAAGCAGAGTTGAACTAGATATGGCCCGTGTTTATAGGAAGCACAGTTCTTATGTTCTGAGCAAGCTCACTCTTCTGGCTCTATAGGAAACACAGTAGAGTAGAAGAGTGCTGTTTTCTCAAAAGCAGAGTGTGTTTCTTGTAAGGCGAGCTAGCGTTTGTTTCCTAGTCCTAAATGGAGTTGAATCCCATGCAGTTTCTGGTCCTACGAACAAGAGTTGTTTTCTGGTAAGGAAAGTCACATTGTGCTCCCATTGCCATACACAGTGCAAATAGCACTCGCATCTGTTACCAGCAAGTACATTGTATTGGACTGAATAGGTGGTACTGTTCTTGTCAGTTACCTAAGCAGAATTGAACTAGATATGGCCATGTGTGTAGGAAGCACAGTTCTTTTGTTCTGAGCAAGCTCACTGTTCGGACCCCATAGGAAACACAGTAGAGTAGAAGAGTGCTCTTTTCTCAAAAGCAGAGTGTGTTTCTTGTAAGGCGAGCTAGCATTTGTTTCCCAGTCCCAAATGGAGTTGAATCACATGCAGTTTCTGGTCCTACAAGCAAGAGTTGTTTTCTTGTAAGGAAAGTCACTATTGCGCTCCAATTGCCATACACAGTGCAAATAGCACTCGCGTCTGTTCCCAGCAAGTACAGTGTATTGGACTGAATAGGTGCTACTGTTCTTGTCAGTTTCCTAAGCAGAGTAAAACTAGATATGATCAGTGTGTGTAGGAAGCACAGTTCTTTTGTTCTGAGCAAGCTCACTGTTTGGACCCCATAGGATACACAGTATAGTAGAAGAGTGCTCTTTTCTCTAAAGCAGAGTGTGTTTCTAGTAAGGCAATCTAGCGTTTGTTTCGCAGTCCTAAATGGAGTTGAATATCATGCAGTTTCTGGTCCTACGAGCAAGAGTTGTTTTCTGGTAAAAGAGTCACTATTGTGCTGCCATTGTCATACACAGGACAAATAGCACTGGCATCTGTTCGCAGCAAGTACAGTGTATTGGACTGAAGAGGAGCTACTGTTCTTGTCAGTTTCCTAAGCAGAATTGAACTAGATATGGCCGTGTGTGTAGGAAGCACAGTTCTTTTGTTCTGAGCAAGCTCACTGTTCTGGCCCTATAGGAAACACAGTAGAGTAGAAGAGTGCTCTTTTCTCTAAAGCAGAGTGTGTTTCCTTTAAGGCGAGCTAGCTTTTGTTTCCCAGTCCTAAATGGAGTTGAATCACATGCAGTTTCTGGTCCTATGTGCAAGAGTTGTTTTGTGGTAAAAAGAGTCACTATTGCGCTGCCATTGCCATACACAGGACAAATAGCACTGGCGTCTGTTCCCAGCAAGTACAGTGTATTGGACTGAAGAGGATCTACTGTTCTTGTCAGGTTCCTAGGCAGAATTGAACTAGATATGGCCGTGTGTGTAGGAAGCACAGTTCTTTTGTTCTGAGCAAGCTCACTCTTCGGACCCCATAGGAAACACAGTAGAGTAGAAGAGTGCTCTTTTCTCAAAAGCAGAGTGTGTTTCATGTAAGGAGAGCTAGTGTTTGTTTCCCAGTACTAAATGGAGTTGAATCACATGCAATTTCTGGTCCTATGAACAAGAGTTGTTTTCTGGTAAGGAAAGTCACATTGCGCTCCCATTGCCATACACAGGGCAAATAGCACTCGTGTCTGTTCCCAGCAAGTACAGTGTATTGGACTGAATAGGTGCTACTGTTCTTGTCAGTTTCCTAAGCAGAGTTGAACTAGATGTGGCCCGTGTGTGTAGGAAGCACAGTTCTTTTGTTCTGAGCAAGCTCACTGTTTGGACCCCAAAGGATAAACAGTAGAGTAGAAGAGTGCTCTTTTCTCTAAAGCAGAGTGTGTTTCTTGTAAGGCAAGCTAGCGTTTGTTTCATAGTCCTAAATGGCGTTGAATCCCATGCAGTTTCTGGTACTACGAGCAAGAGTTGTTTTCTCGTAAGAAGAGTCACTATTGTGCTGGCATTTCCATACACAGGACAAATAGCACTGGCCTCTGTTCACAGCAAATACAGTGTATTGGACTGAAGAGGATCTACTGTTCTTGTCACGTTCCTAAGCAGAATTGAACTAGATATGGCCGTGTGTGTAGGAAGCACAGTTCTTTTGTTCTGAGCAAGCTCACTGTTCTGGCCCTTTAGGAAACACAGTAGAGTAGAAGAGTGCTCTTTTCTCAAAAGTAGAGTGTGTTTCTTGTAAGGCAAGATAGAGTTTGTTTCCCAGTCATAAATGGAGTTGAATCACATGCAGTTTTTTTTCCTACAAGCAAGAGTTGTTTTCTGGTAAGAAGAGTCACTATTGTGCTCCAATTGCCATACACAGTGCAAATAGCACTCGTGTCAGTTCCCAGCAAGTACAGTGTATTGGACTGAAGAGGAGATACTGTTCTTGTCAGTTTCCTAAGCAGAGTTGAACTAGATATGGCCCGTGTTTGTAGGAAGCACAGTTCTTATGTTCTGAGCAAGCTCACTGTTCTGGCTCTATAGGAAACACAGTAGAGTAGAAGAGTGCTCTTTTCTCTAAAGCAGAGTGTGTTTCTGCTAAGGCCTGCTCGCGTTTGTTTCCCAGTCCTAAATGGAGTTGAATCCCATGCAGTTTCTGGTACTACGAGCAAGAGTTGTTTTCTGGTAAGAAGAGTCATTATTGCGCTCCCATTGTCATACACAGGGCAAATAGAACTGGCGTCTGTTCCCAGCATGTACAGTGTATTGGACTGAAGAAGATCTACTATTCTTGTCAGGTTCCTAAGCAGAATTGAACTAGATTTGGCCGTGTTTGTAGGAAGCACAGTTCTTTTGTTCTGAGCAAGCTCACTGTTCGGACCCCATAGGAAACACAGTAGAGTAGAAGAGTGCTCGTTTCTCAAAAAGCAGAGTGTGTTTCTTGTAAGGCGAGCTAGTGTTTGTTTCCCAGTCTTAAATGGAGTTGAATCACATGCAGTTTCCGGCCCTCAAGCAAGAGTTGTTTTCGGGGAAGAAGAGTCACTACTGCGCTCCCATTGCCATACACAGTACAAATAGCACTTGCGTCTGTTCCCAGCAAGTACAGTGTATTGAACTGAAGAGGAGCTACTGTTCTTGTCAGTTTCCTAAGCAGAGTTGAACTAGATATGGCCCGTGTATGTAGGAAGCACAGTTCTTTTGTTCTGAGCAAGCTAACTGTTCTGGCCCTATAGCAAACAGAGTAGAGAAGATGAGTGCTCTTTTCTCAAAAGCAGAGTATGTTTCTTGTAAGGCGAGCTAGCGTTTGTTCCCCAGTCCTAAATGGAGTTGAATCCCATGCAGTTTCTGGTCCTATGAGCAAGAGTTGTTTTCTGGTAAGAAGAGTCACTATTGCGCTTCCATTTTCATACACAGTGCAAATAGCACTCGCGTCTATTCCCAGCATGTACAGTGTATTAGACTGAAGAGGAGTTACTATTCTCGTCAGTTTCCTACGCAGAGTTAAACTAGATATGGCCCGTGTGTGTAGGAAGCACAGTTCTTTTGTTCTGAGCAAGCTCACTGTTCGGACCCCATTGGAAACACAGTAGAGTTGAAGAGTGCTCTTTTCTGAAAAGCAGAGTGTGCCTTGTAAGGCGAGATAGCGTTTGTTTCCCAGTCCTAAATGGAGTTGAATCACATGGAGTTTCTGGTCCTACGAGCAAGAGTTGTTTTCTGGTAAGAAGAGTAACTAGTGAGCTCCCATTGTCATACACAGGGCAAATAGCACTGGCGTCTGTTCCCAGCGTGTACAGTGTATTGGACTGAAGAAGATCTACTGTTCTTGTCAGGTTCCTAAGCAGAATTGAACTAGATTTGGCCGTGTGTGTAGGAAGCACAGTTCTTTTGTTCTGAGCAAGCTCACTGTTCGGACCCCATAAGAAACACAGTAGAGTAGAAGAGTGCTCTTTTCTCAAAAGCTGAATGTGTTTCTTGGAAGGCGAGCTAGCGTTTTTTTCCCTGTCTGAAATGGAGTTGAATCCCATGCAGTTTCTGGTCCTACGAGCAAGAGTTGTTTTCTGGTAAGAAGAGTCACTATTACGCTCCCATTGTCATCCACAGGGCAAATAGCACTGGCTTCTGTCCCCAGCAAGTACAGTGTATGGGACTGAAGAAGAGCTACTGTTCTTGTCAGTTTCCTAAGCAGAATTGAACTAGATATGGCCGTGTGTGTTGGAAACACAGTTCTTTTGTTCTGAGAAAGCTCCCTGTTTTGGCCCTGTTGGAAACACAGTAGAGAAGAAGAGTGCTCTTTTATCAAAAGCAGAGTGTGTTTCTTGTAAGGCAAGCTAGCGTTTATTTCCCAGTCCTAAATGGAGTTGAATCACATGCAGTTTCTGGTCCTACGAGCAAGAGTTTTTTTTGTTAAGAAGAGTCACTATTGAGCTCCCAATGTCATACACAGGGCAAATAGCACTGGTGTCTGTTCCCAGCAAGTACAGTGTATTGGAATGAAGAGGAGCTACTGTTCTTGTCAGTTTCTTAAGCCGAGTTGAACTAGATATAGCCCATGTGTTTAGGAAGCACAGTTCTTTTGTTCTGAGCAAGCTCACTATTCTGGCCCTATAGCAAACAGAGTAGAGAAGATGAGTGCTCTTTTCTCAAAAGCAGAGTATGTTTCTTGTAAGGCGAGCTAGCGTTTGTTCCCCAGTCCTAAATGGAGTTGAATCCCATGCAGTTTCTGGTCCTATGAGCAAGAGTTGTTTTCTGGTAAGAAGAGTCACTTTTGTGCTCCCATTTTCATACACAGTGCAAATAGCACTCGCGTCTGTTCCCAGAATGTACAGTGTATTGGACTGAAGAGGAGTTACTGTTCTCGTCAGTTTCCTAAGCAGAGTTAAACTATATATGGCCCGTGTGTGTACGAAGCACAGTTCTTTTGTTCTGAGCAAGCTCACTGTTCGGACCCCATTGGAAACACAGTAGAGTTGAAGAGTGCTCTTTTCTCAAAAGCAGAGTGTGTCTTGTAAGGCGAGATAGCGTTTGTTTCCCAGTCCTAAATGGAGTTGAATCACATGGAGTTTCTGGTCCTACGAGCAAGAGTTGTTTTCTGGTAAGAAGAGTAACTAGTGCGCTCCCATTGTCATACACAGGGCAAATAGCACTGGCATCTGTTCCCAGCATGTACAGTGTATTGGACTGAAGAAGATCTATTGTTCTTGTCAGGTTCCTAAGCAGAATTGAACTAGATTTGGACGTGTGTGTAGGAAGCACAGTTCTTTTGTTCTGAGCAAGCTCACTGTTCGGACCCCATAAGAAACACAGTAGAGTAGAAGAGTGCTCTTTTCTCAAAAGCAGAGTGTGTTTCTTGGAAGGCGAGCTAGCGTTTGTTTCCCAGTCTGAAATGGAGTTGTATCCCATGCAGTTTCTTGTCCTAGGAGCAAGAGTTGTTTTCTGGTAAGAAGAGTCACTATTTCGCTCCCATTGCCATCCACAGGGCAAATAGCACTGGCGACTGTCCCAGCAAGTACAGTGTATGGGACTGAAGAAGAGCTACTGTTCTTGTCAGTTTCATAAGCAGAATTGAACTAGATATGGCCGTGTGTGTAGGAAGCACAGTTCTTTTGTTCTGAGCAAGCTCACTGTTTTGGCCCTGTAGGAAACACAGTAGAGTAGAAGAGTGCTCTTTTCTCAAAAGCAGAGTATGTTTCTTGTAAGGCAAGCTAGCGTTTGTTTCCCAGTCCTAAATGGAGTTGAATCACATGCAGTTTCTGGTCCTATGAGCAAGAGTTGTTTTCTGGTAAAAAAAAGTCACTGTTGTGCTCCCATTGCCAAACACAGTGCAAATAGCACTTGCGTCTGTTCCCAGCAAGTACAGTGTACTGGACTGAAGAGGATCTACTGTTCTTCTCAGTTTCCTAAGCAGAGATGAACTAGATATGGCCCGTGTGTGTAGGAAGCACAGTTCTTTTGTTCTGAGCAAGCTCACTGTTCGGACCCCGTAGGAAACACAGAAGAGTAGAAGAGTGCTCTTTTCTCAAAAGCAGAGTGTGTTTCTTGTACAGCGAGCTCGCGTTTGTTTCCCAGTCCTAAATGGAGTTGAATCCCATGGAGTTTCTGGTCCTACGAGCAAGAGTTGTTTTCTGGTAAGAAGAGTAACTCTTGCGCTCTCATTGTCATACACAGGGCAAATAGCACTGGCGTCTGTTCCCAGCGTGTACAGTGTCTTGGACTGAAGAAGATCTACTGTTCTTGTCAGGTTCCTAAGCAGAATTGAACTAGATTTGGCCGTGTGTGTAGGAAGCACAGTTCTTTTGTTCTGAGCAAGCTCACTGTTCGGACCCCATAAGAAACACAGTAGAGTAGAAGAGTGCTCTTTTCTCAAAAGCTGAATGTGTTTCTTGGAAGGCGAGCTAGTGTTTTTTTCCCTGTCTGAAATGGAGTTGAATCCCATGCAGTTTCTGGTCCTACGAGCAAGAGTTGTTTTCTGGTAAGAAGAGTCACTATTACGCTCCCATTGTCATCCACAGGGCAAATAGCACTGGCTTCTGTCCCCAGCAAGTACAGTGTATGGGACTGAAGAAGAGCTACTGTTCTTGTCAATTTCCTAAGCAGAATTGAACTAGATATGGCCGTGTGTGTAGGAAACACAGTTCTTTTGTTCTGAGCAAGCTCCCTGTTTTGGCCCTGTGGGAAACACAGTAGAGTAGAAGAGTGCTCTTTTATCAAAAGCAGAGTGTGTTTCTTGTAAGGCAAGCTAGCGTTTATTTCCCAGTCCTAAATGGAGTTGAATCACATGCAGTTTCTGGTCCTACGAGCAAGAGTTTTTTTTGTTAAGAAGAGTCACTATTGAGCTCCCAATGTCATACACAGGGCAAATAGCACTGGTGTCTGTTCCCAGCAAGTACAGTGTATTGGAATGAAGAGGAGCTACTGTTCTTGTCAGTTTCTTAAGCCGAGTTGAACTAGATATAGCCCATGTGTGTAGGAAGCACAGTTCTTTTGTTCTGAGCAAGCTCACTATTCTGGCCCTATAGGAAACACAGTAGAGTAGAAGAGTGCTCTTTTCTCAAAAGCAGAGTGTGTTTCTTGTAAGGCGAGCTAGCGTTTGTTTCGCAGTCCTAAATGGAGTTGAATCACATGCAGTTTCTGGTCATACGAGCAAGAGTTGTTTTCTGGTAAGAAGTGTCACTATTGCGATGCCATTGCCATACACAGGACAAATAGCACTGGCGTCTGTTCGCAGCAAGTACAGTGTATTGGAATGAAAAGGATCTACTGTTCTTGTCAGGTTCCTAAGCAGAATTGAACTAGATATGGCAGTGTGTGTAGGAAGCACAGATCTTTTGTTCAGAGCAAGCTCACTCTTCGGACCCCATAGGAAACACAGTAGAGTAGAAGAGTGCTCTTTTCTCAAAATCAGAGTGTGTTTCTTGTAAGGCAAGCTAGCATTTGTTTCTCATTCCTAAATGGAGTTGAATCACATGCAGTTTTTGGTCCTACGAGCAAGAGTTGCTTTCTGGTAAGGAAAGTCACTATTGAGCTCCCATTGCCATACACAGTGCAAATAGCACTCGCGTCTGTTCCCAGCAAGTACAGTGTATCGGACTGAAGAGGAGCTACTGTTCTTGTCAGGTTCCTAAGCAGAGTTGAACTAGATATGGCCCGTGTGTGTAGGAAGCACAGTTCTTATGTTCTGAGAAAGCTCACTGTTCTGGTCCTATAGGAAACACAGTAGAGTAGAAGAGTGCTCTTTTCTCAAAACCAGAGTGTGTTTCTTGTAAGGCGAGCTCGTGTTTGTTTCCCAGTCCTAAATGGAGTTGAGTCACATGCAGTTTTTGGTCCTATGAGCAAGAGTTTTTTTCTGGTAAGAAGAGTCACTATTGTGCTCCAAATGCCATGCACAGTACAAATAGCACTCGCGTCTGTTCCCAGCAAGTACAGTGTATTGGACTGAATAGGAGCTACTGTTCTTGTCAGTTTCATAAGCAGAGTTGAACTAGATATGGCCCGTGTGTAGGAAGCACAGTTCTTTTGTTCTGAGCAAGCTCACTGTTTGGACCCCATAGGAAACACAGTAGAGTAGAAGAGTGCTCTTTTCTCTAAAGCAGAGTGTGTTTCTTGTAAGGCGAGCTAGCGTTTGTTTCCCAGTCCTAAATGGAGTTGAATCCCATGCAGTTTCTGGTCCTATGAGCAAGAGTTGTTTTCTGGTAAGAAGAGTCACTATTGCGCTGCCATTGCCATACACAGGACAAATAGCACTGGGGAATGTTCCCAGCAAGGACTGTGTATTCGACTGAAGAGGATCTACTGTTCTTGTCAGGTTCCTAAGCAGAGTTGAACTAGATCTGGCCCGTGTGTAGGAAGCACAGTTCTTTTTTTCTGAGCAAGCTCACTGTTTGGACCCCATAAGAAACAGACTAGAGTAGAAGAGTGTTCTTTTCTCTAAAGCAGAGTGTGTTTCCTGTAAGGCGAGCTAGCGTTTTTTTTCCATTCCTAAATGGAGTGTAATCACATGCAGTTTCTGGTCCTAAGAGCAAGAGTTGTTTTATGGTAAGAACAGTCACTATTGTGCTGCCATTGCCATACACTTGACAAATAGCACTGGAGTCTGTTCCCAGCAAGTACAGTGTATCGGACTGAAGAGGAGATACTGTTCTTGTCAGTTTCCTAAGCAGAGTTGAACTAGATATGGCCCGTGTGTGTAGGAAGCACAGTTCTTATGTTCTGAGCAAGCTCACTGTTCTGGCCCTATAGAAAACACAGTAGAGTAGATGAGTGCTCTTTTCTCTAAAGCAGAGTGTCTTTCTTGTAAGGCGAGCTAGCGTTTGTTTCCTAGCTCTAAATGGAGTTGAATCACATGCAGTTTCTGGTCCTACGAACAAGAGTTGTTTTCTGGTAAGGAAAGTCACTATTGCGCTCCCATTGCCATACACAGTGCAAATAGCAACGGCATAGGTTCGCAGCAAGTACAGTGTATTGGACTGAAGAGGATCTACTGTTCTTGTCAGGTTCCTAAGCAGAATTGAACTAGATATGGCTGTGTGTGTAGGAAGCACAGATCTGTTGTTCTGAGAAAGCTCACTGTTCGGACCCCATAGGAAACACAGTTGTGTCATAGAGTGCTCTTTTCTCTAAAGCAGAGTGTGTTTCTTGTAAGGGGAGCTCGCGTTTGTTTCCCAGTCCTAAATGGAGTTGAGTCACAGGCAGTTTCTGGTCCTACGAGCAAGAGTTGTTTTCTGGTAAGAAGAGTCACTATTGCGCTCCAAATGCCATACACAGTACAAATAGCACTCGTGTCTGTTCCCAGCAAGTACAGTGTATTGGACTGAAGAAGAGCTACTGTTCTTGTCAGTTTCCTAAGCAGAGTAGAACTAGATCTGGCCCGTGTGTTTAGGAAGCACAGTTATAATGTTCTGAGCAAGATCACTGTTCTGGCACTATAGGAAACACAGTAGAGTAGAAGAGTGCTCTTTTCTCTAAAGCAGAGTGTTTTTCTTGTAAGGCGAGCTAGCGTTTGTATCCTAGTCCTAAATGGAGTTGAATCCCATGCAGTTTCTGGTCCTACGAACAAGAGTTGTTTTCTGGTAAGGAAAGTCACATTGCGCTCCCATTGCCATACACAGTGCAAATAGCTCTCGCGTGTGTTCCCAGCAAGTACATTGTATTGGACTGAATAGGTGGTACTGTTCTTGTCAGTTACCTAAGCAGAATTGAACTAGATATGGCCGTGTGTGTAGGAAGCACAGTTCTTTTGGTCAGAGCAAGCTCACTGTTCGAACCCCATAGGAAACACAGTAGTGTAGAAGAGTGCTCTTTTCTCAAAAGTAGAGTGTGTTTCTTGTAAGGCAAGCTAGCATTTGTTTCCCAGTCTTAAATGGAGTTGAATCACATGCAGTTTCTGTCCTACGATCAAGAGTTGTTTTCTGGTAAGGAAAGTCACTTTTGTGCTCCCATTGCCATACACAGTGCAAATAGCACTCGCGTCTGTTCCCAGCAAGTACAGTGTATCGGACTGAAGAGGAGCTACTGTTCATGTCAGTTTCCTAGGCAGAGTTGAACTAGATATGGCCCGTGCGTGGTAAGCACAGTTCTTTTGTTCTGAGCAAGCTCACTGTTCTGGCCCTATAGGAAAAACAGTAGAGTAGAAGAGTGCTCTTTTCTCAAAAGCAGAGTGTGTTTCTTGTAAGGCAAGCTAGCGTTTATTTCCCAGTCCTAAAGGAGTTGAATCACATGTGGTTTCTGGTCCTACGAGCAAGAGTTGTTTTATGGTAAGAATAGTCACTATTGCGCTGCCAATCCTGTACACACGACAAATAGCACTGGCGTCTGTTCCCAGCAAGTACAGTGTATTGGAATGAAGAGTATCTACTGTTCTTGTCAGGTTCCTAAGTAGAGTTGAACTAGATATGGCCAGTGTGTGTAGGAAGCACAGTCTTTTTTTCTGAGCAACCTCACTCTTCTGGCCCTATAGGAAACACAGTAGAGTAGAAGAGTGCTCTTTTCTCTAAAGCAGAGTGTGTTTCTTTTAAGGCGAGCTAGCGTTTGTTTCCTAGTCCTAAATGGAGTTGAATCACATGCAGTTTCTGGTCCTACGAACAAGAGTTGTTTTCTGGTAAGGAAAGTCACTATTGCGCTCCCATTGCCATTCACAGTGCAAATATCACTCGCGTCTGTTCCCAGCAAATACAGTGTATCGGATGAAGAGGAGCTACTCTTCTTGTCAGTTTCCTAAGCAGAGTTGAACTAGATATGGCCCGTGTGTAGGAAGCACAGTTCTTTTGTTCTGAGCAAGCTCACAGTTTGGACCCCATAGGAAACACAGTAGAGTAGAAGAGTGCTCTTTTCTCAAAAGCAGAGTGTGTTTCTTGTAAGGCGATCGAGCGTTTGTTTCCCAGTCCTAAATGGAGTTGAATCACATGCAGTTTCTGGTCCTATGAGCAAGAGTTGTTTTCTGGTAAGAAGAGTCACTATTGCGTTCCCATTGTCATACACAGTGCAAATAGCACTCGCTTCTGTTCCCAGCATGTACAGTGTATTGGACTGAAGAGGAGTTACTGTTCTTGTCAATTTCCTAAGCAGAGTTGAACTAGATATGGCCCGTGTGTGTAGGAAGCACAGTTCTTTTGTTTTGAGCAAGCTCACTGTTCGGACCCCATAGGAAACACAGTAGAGTAGAAGAGTGCTCGTTTCTCAAAAGCAGAGTGTGTTTCTTGTAAGGCGAGCTAGCATTTGTTTCTCATTCCTAAATGGAGTTGAATCACATGCAGTTTCTGGTCCTACGAGCAAGAGTTGTTTTCTGGTAAGGAAAGTCACTATTGCACTCCCATTGCCATACACAGTGCAAATAGCCCTCGCGTCTGTTCCCAGCAAGTACAGTGTATCGGACTGAAGAGGAGCTACTGTTCTTGTCAGGTTCCTAAGCAGAGTTGAACTAGATATGGCCCGTGTGTAGGAAGCACAGTTCTTTTGTTCTGAGCAAGCTCACTGTTTGGACCCCATAGGAAACACAGTAGAGTAGAAGAGTGCTCTTTTCTCTAAAGCAGCGTGTGTTTCTTGTAAGGCGAGCTAGCGTTTGTTTCCCAGTCCTAAATGGAGTTGAATCACATGCAGTTTCTGGTCCTATGAGCAAGAGTTGTTTTCTGGTAAGAAGAGTCACTATTGCGCTGCCATTGCCATACACAGGACAAATAGCACTGGGGTATGTTCCCAGCAAGTACTGTGTATTCGACTGAAGAGGATCTACTGTTCTTGTCAGGTTCCTAAGCAGAGTTGAACTAGATCTGGTCCGTGTGTAGGAAGCACAGTTCTTTTGTTCTGAGCAAGCTCACTGTTTGGACCCCATAAGAAACAGACTAGAGTAGAAGAGTGCTCTTTTCTCTAAAGCAGAGTGTGTTTCCTGTAAGGCGAGCTAGCGTTTTTTTTCCAGTCCTAAATGGAGTGGAATCACATGCAGTTTCTGGTCCTAAGAGCAAGAGTTGTTTTATGGTAAGAACAGTCACTATTGTGCTGCCATTGCCATACACTTGACAAATAGCACTGGAGTCTGTTCCCAGCAAGTACAGTGTATCGGACTGAAGAGGAGCTACTGTTCTTGTCAGTTTCCTAAGCAGAGTTGAACTAGATCTGGCCCGTGTGTGTAGGAAGCACAGTTCTTATGTTCTGAGCAAGCTCACTGTTCTGGCCCTATAGAAAACACAGTAGAGTAGATGAGTGCTCTTTTCTCTAAAGCAGAGTGTGTTTCTTGTAAGGCGAGCTAGCGTTTGTTTCCTAGCTCTAAATGGAGTTGAATCACATGCAGTTTCTGGTCCTACGAACAAGAGTTGTTTTCTGGTAAGGAAAGTCACTATTGCGGTCCCATTGCCATACACAGTGCAAATAGCACTGGCATAGGTTCGCAGCAAGTACAGTGTATTGGACTGAAGAGGATCTACTGTTCTTGTCAGGTTCCTAAGCAGAATTGAACTAGATATGGCCGTGTGTGTAGGAAGCACAGATCTTTTGTTCTGAGAAAGCTCACTGTTCGGACCCCATAGGAAACACAGTTGAGTAAAAGAGTGCTCTTTTCTCTAAAGCAGAGTGTGTTTCTTGTAAGGCGAGCTCGCGTTTGTTTCCCAGTCCTAAATGGAGTTGAGTCACAGGCAGTTTTTGATCCTACGAGCAAGAGTTGTTTTCTGGTAAGAAGAGTCACTATTGCGCTCCAAATGCCATAAAGAGTGCAAATAGCACTCGCGACTGTTCCCAGCAAGTACAGTGTATTGGACTGAATAGGAGCTACTGTTCTTGTCAGTTTCCTAAGCAGAGTTGAACTAGATCTGGCCCGTGTGTAGGAAGCACAGTTCTTTTGTTCTGAGCAAGCTCACTGTTCTGGCTCTATAGGAAACACAGTAGAGTAGAAGAGTGCTCTTTTCTCTAAAGCAGAGTATGTTTCTTGTAAGGCGAGCTAGTGTTTGTTTCCCAGTCCTAAATGGAGTTGAATCACATGCAGTTTCTGGTCCTACGAGCAAGAGTTGTTTTATGGTAAGAATAGTCACTATTGCGCTGCCATTGCCATACACAGGACAAATAGCACTGGCGTCTGTTCCCAGCAAGTACAGTGTATCGGACTGAAGAGGAGCTACTATTCTTGTCAGTTTCCTAAGCAGAGTTGAACTAGATATGGCCCGTGTGTAGGAAGCACAGTTCATATGTTCTGAGCAAGCTCACTGTTCTGGCCCTATAGGAAACACAGTAGAATAGAAGAGTGATCTTTTCTCAAAAACAGAGTGTGTTTCTTGTAAGGCGAGCTAGCGTTTGTATCCCAGTCCTAAATGGAGTTGAACCACATGCAGTTTCTGGACCTATGAGCAAGAGTTGTTTTCTGGTAAGGAAAGTCACTATTGCGCTCCCATTGCCATACACAGGGCAAATAGCAGTGGCGTCTGTTCCCAGCATGTACAGTGTATTGGACTGAAGAGGATCTACTGTTTTTGTCAGCTTCCTAAGCAGAATTGAACTAGATATGGCAGTGTGTGTAGGAAGCACAGTTCTTTTTTTCTGAGCAAGCTCACTGTTTGGACCCCATAGAAACACAGTAGAGTAGAAGAGTGCTCTTTTGGCAAAAGCAGAATGTGTTTCTTGTAAGGTGAGCTTGCGTTTGTTTCCCAATCTTAAATGGAGTTGAGTAACATGTAGTTTTTGGTCGTACGAGCAAGAGTTGTTTTCTGATAACAAGAGTCACTACTGCGCTCACATTGCCAAACACAGTACAAATAGCACTTGCGTCTGTTCCCAGCGAGTACAGTGTATTGGTCTGAAGAGGATCTACGGTTCTTCTCAGTTTCCTAAGCAGAGATGAACTAGATATGGCCCCTGTGTGTAGGAAGCACAGTTCTTTTGTTCTGAGCAAGCTCATTGTTCTGGCCCTATAGGAAACACAGTAGAATAGAAGAGTGATCTTTTCTCAAAAACAGAGTGTGTTTCTTGTAAGGCGAGCTAGCGTTTGTTTCCGAGTCCTAAATGGAGTTGAGTCACATGCAGTTTCTGGTCCTATGAGCAAGAGTTGTTTTCTGGTAAAAAAAAAGTCACTGTTGTGCTCCCATTGCCAAACACAGTGCAAATAGCACTTGCGTCTGTTCCCAGCAAGTACAGTGTACTGGACTGAAGAGGAGCTACTGTTCTTCTCAGTTTCCTAAGCAGAGATGAACTAGATATGTCCCGTGTGTGTAGGAAGCACAGTTCTTTTGTTCTGAGCAAGCTCACTCTTCGGACCCCGTAGGAAACACAGAAGAGTAGAAGAGTGCTCTTTTCTCAAAAGCAGAGTGTGTTTCTTGTACAGCGAGCTGGTGTTTGTTTCCCAGTCCTAAATGCAGTTGAATCACATGCAGTTTCTGGTCCTACGAGCAAGAGTTGTTTTCTGGTAAGAAGAGTCATTATTGCGCTCCCATTGTCATACACAGGGCAAATAGAACTGGCGTCTGTTCCCAGCATGTACAGTGTATTGGACTGAAGAGGATCTACTGTTCTTCTCAGTTTCCTAAGAAGAGATGAACTAGATATGGCCCGTGTATGTAGGAAGCACAGTTCTTTTGTTCTGAGCAAGCTCACTGTTCGGACCCCGTAAGAAACACAGAAGAGTAGAAGAGTGCTCTTTTCTCAAAAGTAGAGTGTCTTTCTTGTGAGGCGAGATAGAGTTTGTTTCCCAGTCCTAAATGGAGTTGAATCACATGCAGTTTTTTGTCCTACAAGCAAGAGTTGTTTTCTGGTAAGAAGAGTCACTATTGTGCTCCAATTGCCATACACAGTGCAAATAGCACTCGTGTCTGTTCCCAGCAAGTAGAGTGTATTGGACTGAAGAGGAGATACTGTTCTTGTCAGTTTCCTAAGCAGAGTTGAACTAGATATGGCCCGTGTTTATAGGAAGCACAGTTCTTATGTTCTGAGCAAGCTCACTGTTCTGGCTCTATAGGAAACACAGTAGAGTAGAAGAGTGCTGTTTTCTCAAAAGCAGAGTGTGTTTCTTGTAAGGCGAGCTAGCGTTTGTTTCCTAGTCCTAAATGGAGTTGAATCCCATGCAGTTTCTGGTCCTACGAACAAGAGTTGTTTTCTGGTAAGGAAAGTCACATTGTGCTCCCATTGCCATACACAGTGCAAATAGCACTCGCATCTGTTCCCAGCAAGTACATTGTATTGGACTGAATAGGTGGTACTGTTCTTGTCAGTTACCTAAGCAGAATTGAACTAGATATGGCCATGTGTGTAGGAAGCACAGTTCTTTTGTTCTGAGCAAGCTCACTGTTCGGACCCCATAGGAAACACAGTAGAGTAGAAGAGTGCTCTTTTCTCAAAAGCAGAGTGTGTTTCTTGTAAGGCGAGCTAGCATTTGTTTCCCAGTCCCAAATGGAGTTGAATCACATGCAGTTTCTGGTCCTACAAGCAAGAGTTGTTTTCTTGTAAGGAAAGTCACTATTGCGCTCCAATTGCCATACACAGTGCAAATAGCACTCGCGTCTG
Source organism: Peromyscus eremicus (assembly GCF_949786415.1). Classification (NCBI taxonomy): domain Eukaryota; kingdom Metazoa; phylum Chordata; class Mammalia; order Rodentia; family Cricetidae; genus Peromyscus; species Peromyscus eremicus. The sequence goes on along the minus strand of NW_026735467.1, from coordinate 103,751 downwards.
TTCCCAGCAAGTACAGTGTATCGGACTGAAGAGGAGCTACTGTTCTTGTCAGTTTCCTAAGCAGAGTTGAACTAGATATGGCCCGTGTGTGTAGGAAGCACAGTTCTTATGTTCTGAGCAAGCTCACTGTTCTGGCCCTATAGGAAACACAGTAGAGTAGATGAGTGCTCTTTTCTCTAAAGCAGAGTGTGTTTCTTGTAAGGCGAGCTAGCGTTTGTTTCCTAGTCCTAAATGGAGTTGAATCACATGCAGTTTCTGGTCCTACAAACAAGAGTTGTTTTGTGGTAAGGAAAGTCACATTGCGCTCCCATTGCCATACACAGTGCAAATAGCACTGGCGTCTGTTCCCAGCAAGTACAGTGTATTGGACTGAATAGGTGCTACTGTTCTTGTCAGTTTCCTAAGCAGAGTTGAACTAGATATGGCCCGTGTTTGTAGGAAGCACAGTTCTTATGTTCTGAGCAAGCTCACTGTTCTGGCTCTATAGGAAACACAGTAGAGTAGAAGAGTGCTCTCTTCTCTAAAGCAGAGTGTGTTTCTGCTAAGGCAAGCTCGCGTTTGTTTCCCAGTCCTAAATGGAATTGAATCCCATGCAGTTTCTGGTACCACGAGCAAGAGTTGTTTTCTGGTAAGAAGAGTCACTATTGCGCTGCCATTGCCATACACAGGACAAATAGCACTGGCGTCTGTTTCCAGCAAGTACAGTGTATTGGACTGAAGAGGATCTACTGTTCTTGTCAGGTTCCTAAGCAGACTTGAACTAGATATGGCCGTGTGTGTAGGAAGCACAGTTCTTTTGTTCTGAGCAAGCTCACTGTTCGGACCCCATAGGAAACACAGTTGAGTAGAAGAGTGCTCTTTTCTCTAAAGCAGAGTGTGTTTCTTGTAAGGCGAGCTGGCGTTTGTTTCTCAGTCCTAAATGGAGTTGAGTCACAGGCAGTTTTTGGTCCTACGAGCAAGAGTTGTTTTCTCGTAAGAAGAGTCACTATTGAGCTCCAAATGCCATACACAGTGCAAATAGCACTCGCGTCTGTTCCCAGCAAGTACAGTGTATTGGACTGAATAGGAGCTACTGTTCTTGTCAGTTTCCTAAGCAGAGTTGAACTAGATATGGCCCATGTGTACGAAGCACAGTTCTTTTGTTCTGAGCAAGCTCACTCTTCTAACCCTATAGGAAACACAGTAGAGTAGAAGAGTGCTCTTTTCTCTAAAGCAGAGTGTGTTTCTTTTAAGGAGAGCTAGCGTTTGTTTCCCAGTACTAAATGGAGTTGAATCACATGCAATTTCTGGTCCTATGAACAAGAGTTGTTTTCTGGTAAGGAAAGTCACATTGCGCTCCCATTGCCATACACAGTGCAAATAGCACTCGCGTCTGTTCCCAGCAAGTACAGTGTATTGGACTGAATAGGTGCTACTGTTCTTGTCAGTTTCCTAAGCAGAGTTGAACTAGATATGGCCCGTGTGTGTAGGAAGCACAGTTCTTTTGTTCTGAGCAAGCTCACTGTTTGGACCCCAAAGGATAAACAGTAGAGTAGAAGAGTGCTCTTTTCTCTAAAGCAGAGTGTGTTTCTTGTAAGGCAAGCCAGCGTTTGTTTCGCAGTCCTAAATGGAGATGAATCACATGAAGTTTCTGTCCTACGATCAAGAGTTGTTTTCTGGTAAGGAAAGTCACTTTTGTGCTCCCATTGCCATACACAGTGCAAATAGCACTCGCGTCTGTTCCCAGCAAGTACAGTGTATCGGACTGAAGAGGAGCTACTGTTCTTGTCAGTTTCCTAGGCAGAGTTGAACTAGATATGGCCCGTGCATGGGAAGCACAGTTCTTTTGTTCTGAGCAAGCTCACTGTTCTGGCCCTATAGGAAAAACAGTAGAGTAGAAGAGTGCTCTTTTCTCAAAAGCAGAGTGTGTTTCTTGTAAGGCGAGCTAGCGTTTATTTCCAGTCCTAAGTGGAGTTGAATCACATGCGGTTTCTGGTCCTACGAGCAAGAGTTGTTTTATGGTAAGAATAGTCACTATTGCGCTGCCAATCCCGTACACAGGACAAATAGCACTGGCGTCTGTTCCCAGCAAGTACAGTGTATTGGAATGAAGAGGATCTACTGTTCTTGTCAGGTTCCTAAGCAGAATTGAACTAGATATGGCCGTGTGTGTAGGAAGCACAGTTCTTTTGTTCTGAGCAAGCTCACTGTTCTGGCCCTTTAGGAAACACAGTAGAGTAGAAGAGTGCTCTTTTCTCAAAAGTAGAGTGTGTTTCTTGTAAGGCAAGATAGAGTTTGTTTCCCAGTCCTAAATGGAGTTGAATCACATGCAGTTTTTTTTCCTACAAGCAAGAGTTGTTTTCTGGTAAGAAGAGTCACTATTGTGCTCCAATTGCCATACACAGTGCAAATAGCACTCGTGTCTGTTCCCAGCAAGTACAGTGTATTGGACTGAAGAGGAGATACTGTTCTTGTCAGTTTCCTAAGCAGAGTTGAACTAGATATGGCCCGTGTTTGTAGGAAGCACAGTTCTTATGTTCTGAGCAAGCTCACTGTTCTGGCCCTATAGGAAACACAGTAGAGTAGATGAGTGCTCTTTTCTCTAAAGCAGAGTGTGTTTCTTGTAAGGGGAGCTAGCGTTTGTATCCTGGTCCTAAATGGAGTTGAATCCCATGCAGTTTCTGGTCCTACGAACAAGAGTTGTTTTCTGGTAAGGAAAGTCACATTGCGCTCCCATTGCCATACACAGTGCAAATAGCACTCGCGTCTGTTCCCAGCAAGTACATTGTATTGGACTGAATAGGTGGTACTGTTCTTGTCAGTTACCTAAGCAGAATTGAACTAGATATGACCGTGTGTGTAGGAAGCACAGTTCTTTTGTTCTGAGCAAGCTCACTGTTCGGACCCCATAGGAAACACAGTAGAGTAGAAGAGTGCTTTTTTCTCAAAAGCAGAGTGTGCTTCTTGTAAGGCGAGCTAGCATTTTTTCCCAGTCTCAAATGGAGTTGAATCACATGCAGTTTCTGGTCCTACGAGCAAGAGTTGTTTTCTTGTAAGGAAAGTCACTATTGCGCTCCAATTGCCATACACAGTACAAATAGCACTCGCGTCTGTTCCCAGCAAGTACAGTGTATCGGACTGAAGAGGAGCTACTGTTCTTGTCAGTTTATTAAGCAGAGTTGAACTAGATATGGCCTGTGTGTGTAGGAAGCACAGTTCTTAATTTCTGAGCAAGCTCACTGTTCTGGCACTATAGGAAACACAGTAGAGTAGATGAGTGCTCTTTTCTCTAAAGCAGAGTGTGTTTCTTGTAAGGCGAGCTAGCGTTTGTTTCCTAGTCCTAAATGGAGTTGAATCACATGCAGTTTCTGGTCCTACAAACAAGAGTTGTTTTGTGGTAAGGAAAGTCACATTGCGCTCCCATTGCCATACACAGTGCAAATAGCACTCGCGTCTGTTCCCAGCAAGTACAGTGTATTGGACTGAATAGGTGCTACTGTTCTTGTCAGTTTCCTAATCAGAGTAGAACTAGATATGATCAGTGTGTGTAGGAAGCACAGTTCTTTTGTTCTGAGCAAGCTCACTGTTTGGACCCCATAGGATACACAGTATAGTAGAAGAGTGCTCTTTTCTCTAAAGCAGAGTGTGTTTCTAGTAAGGCAAGCTAGCGTTTGTTTCGCAGTCCTAAATGGAGTTGAATATCATGCAGTTTCTGGTACTACGAGCAAGAGTTGTTTTCTGGTAAGAAGAGTCACTATTGTGCTGCCATTGCCATACACAGGACAAATAGCACTGGCATCTGTTCGCAGCAAGTACAGTGTATTGGACTGAAGAGGAACTACAGTTCTTGTCAGTTTCCTAAGCAGAATTGAACTAGATATGGCCGTGTGTGTAGGAAGCACCGTTCTTTTGTTCTGAGCAAGGTCACTGTTCTGACCCAATAGGAAACACAGTAGAGTAGAAGAGTGCTCTTTTCTCTAAAGCAGAGTGTGTTTCTTGTAAGGCGAGCTCGCGTTTGTTTCCCAGTACTAAATGGAGTTGAGTCACAGGCAGTTTTTGGTCCTACATACAAGAGTTGTTTTCTGTTAAGAAGAGTCACTATTGTGCTTCAAATGCCATACACAGTGCAAATAGCACTCGCGTCTGTTTCCAGCAAGTACAGTGTACTGGAATGAATAGGAGCTACTGTTCTTGTCAGTTTCCTAAGCAGAGTTGAACGAGATATGGCCCGTGTGTACGAAGCACAGTTCTTTTGTTCTGAGCAAGCTCACTCTTCTAACCCTATAGGAAACACAGTAGAGTAGAAGAGTGCTCTTTTCTCTAAAGCAGAGTGTGTTTCTTTTAAGGAGAGCTAGCGTTTGTTTCCCAGTACTAAATGGAGTTGAATCACATGCAATTTCTGGTCCTATGAACAAGAGTTGTTTTCTGGTAAGGAAAGTCACATTGCGCTCCCATTGCCATACACAGTGCAAGTAGCACTCGCGTCTGTTCCCAGCAAGTACAGTGTATTGGACTGAATAGGTGCTACTGTTCTTGTCAGTTTCCTAAGCAGAGTTGAACTAGATATGGCCCGTGTGTGTAGGAAGCACAGTTCTTTTGTTCTGAGCAAGCTCACTGTTTGGACCCCAAAGGATAAACAGTAGAGTAGAAGAGTGCTCTTTTCTCTAAAGCAGAGTGTGTTTCTTGTAAGGCAAGCTAGCGTTTGTTTCGCAGTCCTAAATGGAGTTGAATCACATGAAGTTTCTGTCCTACGATCAAGAGTTGTTTTCTGGTAAGGAAAGTCACTTTTGTGCTCCCATTGCCATACACAGTGCAAATAGCACTCGCGTCTGTTCCCAGCAAGTACAGTGTATCGGACTGAAGAGGAGCTACTGTTCTTGTCAGTTTCCTAGGCAGAGTTGAACTAGATATGGCCCGTGCGTGGGAAGCACAGTTCTTTTGTTCTGAGCAAGCTCACTGTTCTGGCCCTATAGGAAAAACAGTAGAGTAGAAGAGTGCTCTTTTCTCAAAAGCAGAGTGTGTTTCTTGTAAGGCGAGCTAGCGTTTATTTCCCAGTCCTAAATGGAGTTGAATCACATGCGGTTTCTGGTCCTACGAGCAAGAGTTGTTTTATGGTAAGAATAGTCACTATTGCGCTGCAAATCCCGTACACAGGACAAATAGCACTGGCGTCTGTTCCCAGCAAGTACAGTGTATTGGAATGAAGAGGATCTACTGTTCTTGTCAGGTTCCTAAGCTGAATTGAACTAGATATGGCCATGTGTGTAGGAAGCACAGTTCTTTTGTTCTGAGCAAGCTCACTGTTCTGGCCCTTTAGGAAACACAGTAGAGTAGAAGAGTGCTCTTTTCTCAAAAGTAGAGTGTGTTTCTTGTAAGGCAAGATAGAGTTTGTTTCCCAGTCCTAAATGGAGTTGAATCACATGCAGTTTTTTTTCCTACAAGCAAGACTTGTTTTCTGGTAAGAAGAGTCACTATTGTGCTCCAATTGCCATACACAGTACAAATAACACTCGTGTCTGTTCCCAGCAAGTACAGTGTATTGGACTGAAGAGGAGATACTGTTCTTGTCAGTTTCCTAAGCAGAGTTGAACTAGATTTGGCCGTGTGTGTAGGAAGCACAGTGATTTTGTACTGAGCAAGCTCACTGTTCTGGCTCTATAGGAAACACAGTAGAGTAGAAGAGTGCTCTTTTCTCAAAAGCAGAGTGTGTTTCTGGTAAGGCCAGCTCACGTTTGTTTTCCTGTCCTAAATAGAGTTGAATCACATGTAGTTTCTGGTCCTACGAGCAAGAGTTGTTTTCTGGTAAGAAGAGTCACTATTGTGCTCCCATTGTCATACACAGGGCAAATAGCACTGGCGTCTGTTCCCAGCAAGTACAGTGTATGGAACTGAAGAGGATCTACTGTTCTTGTCAGTTTCCTAAGCAGAATTGAACTATATATGGCCGTGTGTGTAGGAAGCACAGTTCTTTTGTTCTGAGCATGCTCACTGTTCTGGCCCTACAGGAAACCCAGTAGAGTAGAAGAGTGCTCTTTTCTCAAAAGCAGAGTGTGGTTCTTGTAAGGCAGGCTAGCGTTTGTTTCCCAGTCCTAAATGGAGTTGAATCACATGCAGTTTTTGGTCCTACGAGCAAGAGTTGTTTTCTGGTAAGGAAAGTCACTATTGCCCTCCCATTGCCACACACAGTGCAAATAGGACTCGCGTCTGTTCCCATCAGGTACAGTGTATTGGACTGAAGAGGAGCTACTGTTCTTGTCAGTTTCCTAAGCAGAGTTGAACTAGATATGGCCCATGTGTGTAGGAAGCACAGTTCTTTTGTTCTGAGCAAGCTCACTGTTCGGACCTCATAGGAAAAACAGTAGAGTAGAAGAGTGCTCTTTTCTCAAAAGTAGAGTGTGTTTCTTGGAAGGCGAGCTAGTGTTTGTTTCTCAGTCCTAAATGGAGTTAAATCCCATGCAGTTTCTGTTCCTATGAGCAAGAGTTGTTTTCTGGTAAGAAGAGTCACTATTGCGCTCCCATTGTCATACACAGGGCAAATATCACTGGCGTCTGTTCCCAGCATGTACAGTGTATTGGACTGAAGAGGAGCTACTGTTCTTGTCAGTTTCCTAAGCAGATTGAACTAGATATGGCCTTGTGTGTAGGAAGCACAGTGCTTTTGTACTGAGCAAGCTCACTGTTCGAACCCATAGGAAACACAGTAGAGTAGAAGAGTGATCTTTTCTCAAAAGCAGAGTGTGTTTCTTGTAAGGCGAGCTAGCATTTGTTTCCCAGTCGTAAATGGAGTTCAATCACATGCAGTTTCTGGTCCTATGAGCAAGATTTGGTTTCTGGTAAGAAGAGTCACTATTGTGCTCCCATTGCCATACACAGTGCAAATAGCACTGGCGTCTGTTCCCAGCAAGTACAGTGTATTGGACTTAAGAGGAGCTACTGTTCTTGTCAGTTTCCTAAGCAGAGTTGAACTAGATATGGCCTCTGTGTGTAGGAAGAACAGTTGTTTTGTTCTGAGCAAGCTCACTGTTCGGACCCCATAGGAAAAACTGTAGAGTACAAGAGTGCTCTTTTCTCAAAAGCAGAGTGTGTTTCTTGTAAGGTGAGCTAGTGTTTTTTTCCCAGTCTGAAATGGAGTTGAATCCCATGCAGTTTCTCGTCCTACGAGCAAGAGTTGTTTTCTGGTAAGAAATGTCACATTGCGCTCCCATTGCCATATACAGTGCAAATAGCACTCGCGTCTGTTCCCAGCAAGTACAGTGTATTGGACTGAAGAGGAGCTACTGTTCCTGTCAGTTTCCTAAGCAGAGTTGAACTAGATATGATCCGTGTGTAGGAAGCACAGTTCTTTTGTTCTGAGCAAGCTCACTGTTTGGACCCCATAGTATACACAGTAGAGTAGAAGAGTGCTCTTTTCTCTAAAGCAGAGTGTGTTTCTTGTAAGGCGAGCTAGCGTTTGTTTCGCAGTCCTAAATGGAGTTGAATCCCATGCAGTTTATGGTACTACGAGCAAGAGTTGTTTTCTGGTAAGAAGAGTCACTATTGTGCTGCCATTGCCATACACAGGACAAATACCACTGGCCTCTGTTCGCAGCAAATACAGTGTATTGGAATGAAGAGGATCTACTGTTCTTGTCATGTTCCTAAGCAGAATTGAACTAGATATGTCCGTGTGTGTAGGAAGCACAGTTCTTTTATTCTGAGCAAGCTCACTGTTCGAACCCATAGAAAACACAGTAGAGTAGAAGAGTGCCCTTTTCTCAAAAGCAGAGTGTGTTTCTTGTAAGGCGAGCTAGCATTTGTTTCCCAGTCCTAAATGGATTTGAATCACATGCAGTTTCTGGTTCTACGAGCAAGAGTTGTTTTCTGGTAAGAAGAGTCACTATTGCGCTTCCATTGTCATATACAGGGCAAATAGAACTGGCGTCTGTTCCCAGCTTGTACAGTGTATTGGACTGAAGACGATCTACTGTTCCTGTCACTTTCCTAAGCAGAATTGAACTAGATATGGCCGTGTGTGTAGGAAGCACAGTGCTTTTGTACTGAGCATGCTCACTGTTCGAACCCATAGGAAACACAGTAGAGTAGAAGAGTGCTCTTTTCTCAAAAGCAGAGTCTGTTTCTTGTAAGGCGAGCTAGTGTTTGTTTCCCAGTCCTAAATGGAGTTGAATCACATGTAGTTTCTGGTCCTACGAGCAAGAGTTGTTTTCTGGTAAGAAGAGTCACTATTGCGCTCCCATTGTCATACACAGGGCAAATAGCACTGGCGTCTGTTCCCAGCAAGTACAGTGTATGGAACTGAAGAGGATCTACTGTTCTTGTCAGTTTCCTAAGCAGAATTGAACTATATATGGCCGTTTGTGTAGGAAGCACAGTTCTTTTGTTCTGAGCAAGCTCACTGTTCGGACCTCATAGGAAACACAGTAGAGTAGAAGAGTGCTCTTTTCTCAAAAGTAGAGTGTGTTTCTTGGAAGGCGAGCTAGTGTTTGTTTCTCAGTCCTAAATGGAGTTAAATCCCATGCAGTTTCTGGTCCTATGAGCAAGAGTTGTTTTCTGGTAAGAAGAGTCACTATTGCGCTCCCATTGTCATACACAGGGCAAATAGAACTGGCGTCTGTTCCCAGCTTGTACAGTGTATTGGACAGAAGATGATCTACTGTTCCTGTCACTTTCCTAAGCAGAATTGAACTAGATATGGCCGTGTGTGTAGGAAGCACAGTGCTTTTGTACTGAGCATGCTCACTGTTCGAACCCATAGGAAACACAGTAGAGTAGAAGAGTGCTCTTTTCTCAAAAGCAGAGTGTGTTTCTTGTAAGGCGAGCTAGCGTTTGTTTCCCAGTCCTAAATGGAGTTGAATCACATGTAGTTTCTGGTCCTACGAGCAAGAGTTGTTTTCTGGTAAGAAGAGTCACTATTGCGCTCCCATTGTCATACACAGGGCAAATAGCACTGGCGTCTGTTCCCAGCAAGTACAGTGTATGGAACTGAAGAGGATCTACTGTTCTTGTCAGTTTCCTAAGCAGAATTGAACTATATATGGCCGTGTGTGTAGGAAGCACAGTTCTTTTGTTCTGAGCAAGCTCACTGTTCGGACCTCATAGGAAACACAGTAGAGTAGAAGAGTGCTCTTTTCTCAAAAGTAGAGTGTGTTTCTTGGAAGGCGAGCTAGTGTTTGTTTCTCAGTCCTAAATGGAGTTAAATCCCATGCAGTTTCTGGTCCTATGAGCAAGAGTTGTTTTCTGGTAAGAAGAGTCACTATTGCGCTCCCATTGTCATACACAGGGCAAATATCACTGGCGTCTGTTCCCAGCATGTACAGTGTATTGGACTGAAGAGGAGCTACTGTTCTTGTCAGTTTCCTAAGCAGAATTGAACTAGATATGGCCTTGTGTGTAGGAAGCACAGTGCTTTTGTACTGAGCAAGCTCACTGTTCGAACCCATAGGAAACACAGTAGAGTAGAAGAGTGATCTTTTCTCAAAAGCAGAGTGTGTTTCTTGTAAGGCGAGCTAGCATTTGTTTCCCAGTCGTAAATGGAGTTCAATCACATGCAGTTTCTGGTCCTATGAGCAAGATTTGGTTTCTGGTAAGAAGAGTCACTATTGTGCTCCCACTGCCATACACAGTGCAAATAGCACTGGCGTCTGTTCCCAGCAAGTACAGTGTATTGGACTTAAGAGGAGCTACTGTTCTTGTCAGTTTCCTAAGCAGAGTTGAACTAGATATGGCCTCTGTGTGTAGGAAGAACAGTTGTTTTGTTCTGAGCAAGCTCACTGTTCGGACCCCATAGGAAAAACTGTAGAGTACAAGAGTGCTCTTTTCTCAAAAGCAGAGTGTGTTTCTTGTAAGGTGAGCTAGTGTTTTTTTCCCAGTCTGAAATGGAGTTGAATCCCATGCAGTTTCTCGTCCTACGAGCAAGAGTTGTTTTCTGGTAAGAAATGTCACATTGCGCTCCCATTGCCATATACAGTGCAAATAGCACTCGCGTCTGTTCCCAGCAAGTACAGTGTATTGGACTGAAGAGGAGCTACTGTTCTTGTCAGTTTCCTAAGCAGAGTTGAACTAGATATGATCCGTGTGTAGGAAGCACAGTTCTTTTGTTCTGAGCAAGCTCACTGTTTGGACCCCATAGTATACACAGTAGAGTAGAAGAGTGCTCTTTTCTCTAAAGCAGAGTGTGTTTCTTGTAAGGCGAGCTAGCGTTTGTTTCGCAGTCCTAAATGGAGTTGAATCCCATGCAGTTTATGGTACTACGAGCAAGAGTTGTTTTCTGGTAAGAAGAGTCACTATTGTGCTGCCATTGCCATACACAGGACAAATACCACTGGCCTCTGTTCGCAGCAAATACAGTGTATTGGAATGAAGAGGATCTACTGTTCTTGTCATGTTCCTAAGCAGAATTGAACTAGATATGTCCGTGTGTGTAGGAAGCACAGTTCTTTTATTCTGAGCAAGCTCACTGTTCGAACCCATAGGAAACACAGTAGAGTAGAAGAATGCCCTTTTCTCAAAAGCAGAGTGTGTTTCTTGTAAGGCGAGCTAGCATTTGTTTCCCAGTCCTAAATGGATTTGAATCACATGCAGTTTCTGGTCCTACGAGCAAGAGTTGTTTTCTGGTAAGAAGAGTCACTATTGCGCTTCCATTGTCATATACAGGGCAAATAGAACTGGCGTCTGTTCCCAGCTTGTACAGTGTATTGGACAGAAGATGATCTACTGTTCCTGTCACTTTCCTAAGCAGAATTGAACTAGATATGGCCGTGTGTGTAGGAAGCACAGTGCTTTTGTACTGAGCATGCTCACTGTTCGAACCCATAGGAAACACAGTAGAGTAGAAGAGTGCTCTTTTCTCAAAAGCAGAGTGTGTTTCTTGTAAGGCGAGCTAGCGTTTGTTTCCCAGTCCTAAATGGAGTTGAATCACATGTAGTTTCTGGTCCTACGAGCAAGAGTTGTTTTCTGGTAAGAAGAGTCACTATTGCGCTCCCATTGTCATACACAGGGCAAATAGCACTGGCGTCTGTTCCCAGCAAGTACAGTGTATGGAACTGAAGAGGATCTACTGTTCTTGTCAGTTTCCTAAGCAGAATTGAACTATATATGGCCGTGTGTGTAGGAAGCACAGTTCTTTTGTTCTGAGCAAGCTCACTGTTCGCACCTCATAGGAAACACAGTAGAGTAGAAGAGTGCTCTTTTCTCAAAAGTAGAGTGTGTTTCTTGGAAGGCGAGCTAGTGTTTGTTTCTCAGTCCTAAATGGAGTTAAATCCCATGCAGTTTCTGGTCCTATGAGCAAGAGTTGTTTTCTGGTAAGAAGAGTCACTATTGCGCTCCCATTGTCATACACAGGGCAAATATCACTGGCGTCTGTTCCCAGCATGTACAGTGTATTGGACTGAAGAGGAGCTACTGTTCTTGTCAGTTTCCTAAGCAGAATTGAACTAGATATGGCCTTGTGTGTAGGAAGCACAGTGCTTTTGTACTGAGCAAGCTCACTGTTCGAACCCATAGGAAACACAGTAGAGTAGAAGAGTGATCTTTTCTCAAAAGCAGAGTGTGTTTCTTGTAAGGCGAGCTAGCATTTGTTTCCCAGTCGTAAATGGAGTTCAATCACATGCAGTTTCTGGTCCTATGAGCAAGATTTGGTTTCTGGTAAGAAGAGTCACTATTGTGCTCCCACTGCCATACACAGTGCAAATAGCACTGGCGTCTGTTCCCAGCAAGTACAGTGTATTGGACTTAAGAGGAGCTACTGTTCTTGTCAGTTTCCTAAGCAGAGTTGAACTAGATATGGCCTCTGTGTGTAGGAAGAACAGTTGTTTTGTTCTGAGCAAGCTCACTGTTCGGACCCCATAGGAAAAACTGTAGAGTACAAGAGTGCTCTTTTCTCAAAAGCAGAGTGTGTTTCTTGTAAGGTGAGCTAGTGTTTTTTTCCCAGTCTGAAATGGAGTTGAATCCCATGCAGTTTCTCGTCCTACGAGCAAGAGTTGTTTTCTGGTAAGAAATGTCACATTGCGCTCCCATTGCCATATACAGTGCAAATAGCACTCGCGTCTGTTCCCAGCAAGTACAGTGTATTGGACTGAAGAGGAGCTACTGTTCTTGTCAGTTTCCTAAGCAGAGTTGAACTAGATATGATCCGTGTGTAGGAAGCACAGTTCTTTTGTTCTGAGCAAGCTCACTGTTTGGACCCCATAGTATACACAGTAGAGTAGAAGAGTGCTCTTTTCTCTAAAGCAGAGTGTGTTTCTTGTAAGGCGAGCTAGCGTTTGTTTCGCAGTCCTAAATGGAGTTGAATCCCATGCAGTTTATGGTACTACGAGCAAGAGTTGTTTTCTGGTAAGAAGAGTCACTATTGTGCTGCCATTGCCATACACAGGACAAATACCACTGGCCTCTGTTCGCAGCAAATACAGTGTATTGGAATGAAGAGGATCTACTGTTCTTGTCATGTTCCTAAGCAGAATTGAACTAGATATGTCCGTGTGTGTAGGAAGCACAGTTCTTTTATTCTGAGCAAGCTCACTGTTCGAACCCATAGGAAACACAGTAGAGTAGAAGAATGCCCTTTTCTCAAAAGCAGAGTGTGTTTCTTGTAAGGCGAGCTAGCATTTGTTTCCCAGTCCTAAATGGATTTGAATCACATGCAGTTTCTGGTCCTACGAGCAAGAGTTGTTTTCTGGTAAGAAGAGTCACTATTGCGCTTCCATTGTCATATACAGGGCAAATAGAACTGGCGTCTGTTCCCAGCTTGTACAGTGTATTGGACAGAAGATGATCTACTGTTCCTGTCACTTTCCTAAGCAGAATTGAACTAGATATGGCCGTGTGTGTAGGAAGCACAGTGCTTTTGTACTGAGCATGCTCACTGTTCGAACCCATAGGAAACACAGTAGAGTAGAAGAGTGCTCTTTTCTCAAAAGCAGAGTGTGTTTCTTGTAAGGCGAGCTAGCGTTTGTTTCCCAGTCCTAAATGGAGTTGAATCACATGTAGTTTCTGGTCCTACGAGCAAGAGTTGTTTTCTGGTAAGAAGAGTCACTATTGCGCTCCCATTGTCATACACAGGGCAAATAGCACTGGCGTCTGTTCCCAGCAAGTACAGTGTATGGAACTGAAGAGGATCTACTGTTCTTGTCAGTTTCCTAAGCAGAATTGAACTATATATGGCCGTGTGTGTAGGAAGCACAGTTCTTTTGTTCTGAGCAAGCTCACTGTTCGCACCTCATAGGAAACACAGTAGAGTAGAAGAGTGCTCTTTTCTCAAAAGTAGAGTGTGTTTCTTGGAAGGCGAGCTAGTGTTTGTTTCTCAGTCCTAAATGGAGTTAAATCCCATGCAGTTTCTGGTCCTATGAGCAAGAGTTGTTTTCTGGTAAGAAGAGTCACTATTGCGCTCCCATTGTCATACACAGGGCAAATATCACTGGCGTCTGTTCCCAGCATGTACAGTGTATTGGACTGAAGAGGAGCTACTGTTCTTGTCAGTTTCCTAAGCAGAATTGAACTAGATATGGCCTTGTGTGTAGGAAGCACAGTGCTTTTGTACTGAGCAAGCTCACTGTTCGAACCCATAGGAAACACAGTAGAGTAGAAGAGTGATCTTTTCTCAAAAGCAGAGTGTGTTTCTTGTAAGGCGAGCTAGCATTTGTTTCCCAGTCGTAAATGGAGTTCAATCACATGCAGTTTCTGGTCCTATGAGCAAGATTTGGTTTCTGGTAAGAAGAGTCACTATTGTGCTCCCACTGCCATACACAGTGCAAATAGCACTGGCGTCTGTTCCCAGCAAGTACAGTGTATTGGACTTAAGAGGAGCTACTGTTCTTGTCAGTTTCCTAAGCAGAGTTGAACTAGATATGGCCTCTGTGTGTAGGAAGAACAGTTGTTTTGTTCTGAGCAAGCTCACTGTTCGGACCCCATAGGAAAAACTGTAGAGTACAAGAGTGCTCTTTTCTCAAAAGCAGAGTGTGTTTCTTGTAAGGTGAGCTAGTGTTTGTTTCCCAGTCTGAAATGGAGTTGAATCCCATGCAGTTTCTGGTCCTACGAGCAAGAGTTGTTTTCTGGTAATAAGAGTCACTATTGCGCTCCCATTGCCATATACAGTGCAAATAGCACTCGCGTCTGTTCCCAGCAAGTACAGTGTATTGGACTGAAGAGGATCTACTGTTGTTGACAGTTTCCTAAGCAGAATTGAACTAGATATGGCCGTGTGTGTAGGAAGCACAGTTCTTTTGTTCTGAGCAAGCTCACTGTTCTGGCCCTATAAAAAACACAGTAGAGTAGAAGAGTGCTCTTTTCTCAAAAGCAGAGTGTGTTTCTCCTAAGGCGAGCTAGCGTTTGTTTCCCAGTCCTAAAAGGAGTTGAATCACATGCAGTTTTTGATCCTATGAGCAAGAGTTGTTTTCTGTTAAGGAAAGTCACTATTGCGCTCTTATTGCCATACCCAGAGCAAACAGCACTCGCGTCTGTTCCCAGCAAGTACAGTGTATTGGACTGAAGAGGAGCTACTGTTCTTGTCAGTTTCCTAAGCAGAATGAAACTAGATATGGCCCGTGTGTGTAGGAAGCACAGTTCTTTTGTTCTCAGCAAGCTCACAATTCTGGCCCTATAGGAAACACAGTAGAGTAGAAGTGTGCTCTTTTCTCAAAAGTAAAGTGTGTTTCTTGTAAGGCGAGCTAGCGTTTGTTTCCCAGTCCTAAATGGAGTTGAATCACATGCAGTTTTTGATCCTACGAGCAAGAGTTGTTTTCTGGTAAGGAAAGTCACTATTGCGCTCCCATAGACATACACAGTGCAAATAGCACTCGCGTCTGTTCCCAGCAAGTACAGTGTATTGGACTTAAGAGGAGATACTCTTCTTGTTAGTTTCCTAAGCAGAGTTCAACTAGATATGGCCCCTGTGTGTAGGAAGCTCAGTTCTTTTGTTCTGAGCAAGCTCATTGTTCTGTCCCTATAGGAAACATATTAGAGGAGAAGAGTGATCTTTTCACAAATCAGAGTGTGTTTCTTGTAAGGCGAGCTAGCGTTTGTTTCCCAGTCATAAATGGAGTTGAATCACATGTAGTTTCTAGTCCTATGAGCAAGAGTTGTTTTCTGGTAAGAAGAATCACTATTGCGCTCCCATTGTCACACAGCGCAAATAGCACTGGCTTCTGTTCCCAGCATGTAGCGTGTATTGGACTGAAGAGGAGCTACTGTTCTTGTCAGTTTCCTAAGCAGAATTGAACCAGATATCGCCGTGTGTGTAGGAAGCACAGTTCTTTTTTTCTGAGCAAGCTCACTGTTTTGGTTCTATAGGAAACACAGTAGAGTAGAAGAGTGCTCTTTTCTCAAAAGCAGAGTGTGTTTCTTGTAAAGCAAGCTAGCATTTGTTTCCCAGGCCTAAATGGAGTTCAATCACATGCAGTTTCTGGTCCCAAGATGAAGAGTTGTTTTCTGGTAAGAAGAGTCACTATTGCACTCCGATTGTCATACACAGGGCAAATAGCACTGGCGTCTGTTCTCACAATGTACAGTGTATTGGACTGAAGAGGATCTACTGTTGTTGCCAGTTTCCTAAGCAGAATTGAACTAGATATGGCCGTGTGTGTAGGAAGCACAGTTCTTTTGTTCTGAGCAAGCTCACTGTTCTGGCCCTATAAAAAACACAGTAGAGTAGAAGAGTGATCTTTTCTCAAAAGCAGAGTGTGTTTCTCCTAAGGCGAGCTAGCATTTGTTTCCCAGTCCTAAAAGGAGTTGAATCACATGCAGTTTTTGATCCTGTGACCAAGAGTTGTTTTCTGTTAAGGAAAGTCACTATTGCGCTCCTATTGCCATACACAGAGCAAACAGCACTCGCGTCTGTTCCCAGCAAGTACAGTGTATTGGACTGAAGAGGAGCTACTGTTCTTGTCAGTTTCCTAAGCAGAATGGAACTAGATATGGCCCGTGTGTGTAGGAAGCACAGTTATTTTGTTCTGAGCAAGTTCACTATTCTGGCCCTTTTGCAAACACAGCAGAGTAGAAGAGTGTTCTTTTCTCAAAAGTAAAGTGTGTTTCTTGTAAGGCGAGCTACCGTTTGTTTCCCAGTCCTAAATGGAGTTGAATCACATGCAGTTTTTGATCCTATGAGCAAGAGTTGTTTTCTGGTAAGGAAAGTTACTATTGTGCTCCCATTGACATACACAGTGCAAATAGCACTCGCGTCGGTTCCCAGCAAGTACAGTGTATTGGACTTAAAAGGAGATACTTTTCTTCTCAGTTTCCTAAGCAGAGTTGAACTAGATATGGCCCCTGTGTGTAGGAAGCTCAGTTCTTTTGTTCTGAGCAAGCTCACTGTTCTGTCCCTTATAGGAAACATAGTAGAGTAGATAGTGATCTTTTCACAAAAGCAGAGTGTGTTTCTTGTAAGGCGAGCTTGCGTTTGTTTTCCAGTCCTAAATGGAGTTGAATCACATGTAGTTTCTGGTCCTACGAGCAAGAGTTGTTTTCTGGTAAGAAGAATCACTATTGCGCTCCCATTGTCATACACAGGGCAAATAGCACTGGTGTCTGTTCCCAGCATGTACAGTGTATTGGACTGAAGAGGAGCTACTGTTCTTGTCAGTTTCCTAAGCAGAGTTGAACTAGATATGGCCCGTGTGTGTAGGAAGCACAGTTCTTTTGTTCTGAGCAAGCTCACTATTCAGGCCCTATAGGAAACACAGTAGAGTAGAAGAGTGCTCTTTTCTCAAAAGCAGAGTGTGTTTCTTGTAAGGCGAGCTAGTGTTTATTGCCCAGGCCTAAATGGAGTTGAATCACATGCAGTTTCTGGTCCTATGAGCAAGAGTTGTTTTCTGGTTAGAAGAGTCACTATTGCGCTCCCATTGTCATACACAGGGCAAATAGCACTGGCGTCTGTTCCCAGCAAGTACAGTGTATGGAACTGAAGAGGATCTACTGTTCTTGTCAGTTTCCTAAGCAGAATTGAACTAGATATGGCCGTGTGTGTAGGAAGCACAGTTCTTTTGTTCTGAGCATGCTCACTGTTTTGGCCCTAAAGGTAACCCAGTAGAGTATAAGAGTGCTCTTTTCTCAAAAGCAGAGTGTGTTTCTTTTAAGGCAAGCTAGCGTTTCTTTCCCAGTCCTAAATGGAGTTGAATCACATGCAGTTTTTGGTCCTATGAGCAAGAGTTGTTTTCTGGTAAAGAAAGTCACTATTGCCCTTCCATTGCCACACACAGTGCAAATAGGACTCGCGTCTGTTCCCATCAAGTACAGTGTATTGGACTGAAGAGGAGCTACTGTTCTTGTCAGTTTCCTAAGCAGAGTTGAACTAGATATGGCCCATGTGTGTAGGAAGCACAGTTCTTTTGTTCTGAGCAAGCTCACTCTTCGGTCCCCATAGGAAACACAGTAGAGTAGAAGAGTGCTCTTTTCTCAAAAGCAGAGTGTGTTTCTTGTAAGGCGAGCTAGCATTTGTTTCCCAGTCCTAAATGTAGTTGAATCACATGCATTTTTTGATCCTACGAGCAAGAGTTGTTTTCTGGTAAGGAAAGTCACTATTGCGCTCCCATTGACATACACAGTGCAAATAGCACTCGCGTCTGTTCCCAGCAAGTACAGAGTTTTGGACTTAAAAGGAGATACTGCTCTTGTCAGTTTCCTAAGCAGAGTTGAACTAGATATGGCCCCTGTGTGTAGGAAGCTCAGTTCTTTTGTTCTAAGCAAGCTCACTGTTCTGTCCCTATAGGAAACATAGTAGAGGAGAAGAGTGATCTTTTCACAAATGCAGAGTGTGTTTCTTGTAAGGCGAGCTAGCGTTTGTTTCCCAGTCCTAAATGGAGTTGAATCACATGTAGTTTCTGGTCCTACGTGCAAGAGATGTTTTCTGGTAAGAAGAATCACTATTGCGCTCCCATTGTCATACACAGGGCAAATAGCACTGGCTTCTGTTCCCAGCATGTACCGTGTATTGGACTGAAGAGGAGCTACTGTTCTTGTCAGTTTCCTAAGCAGAGTTGAACTAGATATGGCCCGTGTGTGTAGGAAGCACAGTTCTTTTGTTCTGAGCAAGCTCACTATTCAGGCCCTATAGGAAACACAGTAGAGTAGAAGAGTGCTCTTTTCTCAAAAGCAGAGTGTGTTTCTTGTAAGGCGAGCTAGTGTTTATTGCCCAGGCCTAAATGGAGTTGAATCACATGCAGTTTCTGGTCCTATGAGCAAGAGTTGTTTTCTGGTTAGAAGAGTCACTATTGCGCTCCCATTGTCATACACAGGGCAAATAGCACTGGCGTCTGTTCCCAGCAAGTACAGTGTATGGAACTGAAGAGGATCTACTGTTCTTGTCAGTTTCCTAAGCAGAATTGAACTAGATATGGCCGTGTGTGTAGGAAGCACAGTTCTTTTGTTCTGAGCATGCTCACTGTTTTGGCCCTAAAGGTAACCCAGTAGAGTATAAGAGTGCTCTTTTCTCAAAAGCAGAGTGTGTTTCTTTTAAGGCAAGCTAGCGTTTCTTTCCCAGTCCTAAATGGAGTTGAATCACATGCAGTTTTTGGTCCTATGAGCAAGAGTTGTTTTCTGGTAAAGAAAGTCACTATTGCCCTTCCATTGCCACACACAGTGCAAATAGGACTCGCGTCTGTTCCCATCAAGTACAGTGTATTGGACTGAAGAGGAGCTACTGTTCTTGTCAGTTTCCTAAGCAGAGTTGAACTAGATATGGCCCATGTGTGTAGGAAGCACAGTTCTTTTGTTCTGAGCAAGCTCACTCTTCGGTCCCCATAGGAAACACAGTAGAGTAGAAGAGTGCTCTTTTCTCAAAAGCAGAGTGTGTTTCTTGTAAGGCGAGCTAGCATTTGTTTCCCAGTCCTAAATGTAGTTGAATCACATGCATTTTTTGATCCTACGAGCAAGAGTTGTTTTCTGGTAAGGAAAGTCACTATTGCGCTCCCATTGACATACACAGTGCAAATAGCACTCGCGTCTGTTCCCAGCAAGTACAGAGTTTTGGACTTAAAAGGAGATACTGCTCTTGTCAGTTTCCTAAGCAGAGTTGAACTAGATATGGCCCCTGTGTGTAGGAAGCTCAGTTCTTTTGTTCTAAGCAAGCTCACTGTTCTGTCCCTATAGGAAACATAGTAGAGGAGAAGAGTGATCTTTTCACAAATGCAGAGTGTGTTTCTTGTAAGGCGAGCTAGCGTTTGTTTCCCAGTCCTAAATGGAGTTGAATCACATGTAGTTTCTGGTCCTACGTGCAAGAGATGTTTTCTGGTAAGAAGAATCACTATTGCGCTCCCATTGTCATACACAGGGCAAATAGCACTGGCTTCTGTTCCCAGCATGTACCGTGTATTGGACTGAAGAGGAGCTACTGTTCTTGTCAGTTTCCTAAGCAGAGTTGAACTAGATATGGCCCGTGTGTGTAGGAAGCACAGTTCTTTTGTTCTGAGCAAGCTCACTATTCAGGCCCTATAGGAAACACAGTAGAGTAGAAGAGTGCTCTTTTCTCAAAAGCAGAGTGTGTTTCTTGTAAGGCGAGCTAGCATTTGTTTCCCAGTCCTAAATGGAGTTCAATCACATGCAGTTTCTGGTCCCAAGATCAAGAGTTGTTTTCTGGTAAGAAGAGTCACTATTGTGCACCCATTGTCATACACAGGGCAAGTATCACTGGCGTCTGTTCCCAGCATGTACAGTGTATTGGACTGAGGAGGATCTACTGTTCTTGTCAGTATCCTAAGCAGAGTTGAACTAGATATGGCCCGTGTGTGTAGGAAGCACAGTTTTTTGTTCTGAGCAATGTCACTGTTCGAAACCATAGTAAACACAGTAGAGTAGAAGAGTGCTCTTTTCTCAAAAGCAGAGTGTGTTTCTTGTAAGGCGAGCCAGCGTTTGTTTCCCAGTCCTAAATGGAGTTGAATCACATGCAGTTTTTGATCCTACGAGCAAGATTTTTTTCTGGTAAGGAAAGTCACTATTGTGCTCCCATTGACATACACAGTGCAAATAGCATTCGCGTCTGTTCCCAGCAAGTACAGTGTATTGGACTTAAAAGGAGATACTGTTCTTCTCAGTTTCCTAAGCAGAGTTGAACTAGATATGGCCCCTGTGTGTAGGAAGCTCAGTTCTTTTGTTCTAAGCAAGCTCACTGTTCTGTCCCTATAGGAAACATAGTAGAGGAGAAGAGTGATCTTTCCACAAATGCAGAGGTTGTTTCTTGTAAGGCAAGCTAGCGTTTGTTTCCCAGTCCTAAAAGGAGTTGAATCACATGCAGTATTTGATCCTATGAGCAAGAGTTGTTTTCTGTTAAGGAAAGTCACTATTGCACTCCAATTGCCATACACAGAGCAAACAGCACTCGCGTCTGTTCCCACCAAGTACAGTGTATTGGACTGAAGAGGAGCTACTGTTCTTGTCAGTTTCCTAAGCAGAATGGAACTAGATATGGCCCGTGTGTGGAGGAAGCACAGTTCTTTTGTTCTGAGCAAGCTCACTATTCTGGCCCTATAAGAAACACAGTAGAGTAGAAGAGTGCTCTTTTCTCAAAAGTAAAGTGTGTTTCTTGTAAGGCGAGCTAGCGTTTGTTTCCCAGTCCTAAATGGAGTTGAATCACATGCAGTTTTTGATCCTACAAGCAAGAGTTGTTTTCTCGTAAGGAAAGTAACTGTTGCGCTCCCATTGACATACACAGTGCAAATAGCACTCGCGTCTGTTCCCAGCAAGTACAGTGTATTGGACTTAAGAGGAGATACTTTTCTTGTCAGTTTCCTACGCAGAGTTGAACTAGATATGGCCCCTGTGTGTAGGAAGCTCAGTTCTTTTGTTCTGAGCAAGCTCACTGTTCTGTCCCTTAAAGGAAACATAGTAGAGTATATAGTGATCTGTTCACAAAAGCAGAATGTGTTTCTTGTAAGGCGAGCTTGCGTTTGTTTTCCAGTCCTAAATGGAGTTGAATCACATGCAGTTTTTGGTCCTACGAGTAAGAGTTGTTTTCTGGTAAGGAAAGTCACTATTGCCCTCCCATTGCCAAACACAGTGCAAATAGGACTCGCGTCTGTTCCCATCAAGTACAGTGTATTGGACTGAAGAGGAGCTACTGTTCTTGTCAGTTTCCTAAGCAGAGTTGAACTAGATATGGCCCATGTGTGTAGGAAGCACAGTTCTTTTGTTCTGAGCAAGCTCACTGTTCGGACCCCAAAGGAAATACAGTAGAGTAGAAGAGTGCTCTTTTCTCAAAAGCAGAGTGTGTTTCTTGTAAGGCAATCTAACATTTGTTTCCCAGTCTGAAATGGAGTTGAATCCCATGCAGTTTCTGGTCCTACGAGCAATAGTTGTTTTCTGGTAAGAAGAGTCACTATTGCGCTCCCATTGTCATACACAGGGCAAATAACACTGGCGTCTATTCCCAGCATGTACAGTGTATTGGACTGAAGAGGAGGTACTGTTCTTGTCAGTTTCCTAAGCAGAGTTGTACTAGATATGGCCGTGTATGTAGGAAACACAGTTCTTTTTTTTCTGAGCAAGCTCACTATTCTGGCCCTATAGGAAACATAGTAGAGGAGAAGAGTGATCTTTTCACAAATGCAGAGTGTGTTTGTCGTAAGGCGAGCTAGCGTTTGTTTCCCAGTCCTAAATGGAGTTGAATCACATGTAGTTTCTGGTCCTACGAGCAAGAGTTGTTTTCTGGTAAGAAGAATCACTATTGCGCTCCCATTGTCATACACAGGGCAAATAGCACTGGCTTCTGTTCCCAGCATGAACCATGTATTGGACTGAAGAGGAGCTACTGTTCTTGTCAGTTTCCTAAGCAGAGTTGAACTAGATATGGCCCGTGTGTGTAGGAAGCACAGTTCTTTTGTTCTGAGCAAGCTCACTATTCAGGCCCTATAGGAAACACAGTAGAGTAGAAGAGTGCTCTTTTCTCAAAAGCAGAGTGTGTTTTTTGTAAGGCGAGATAGTGTTTATTTCCCAGTCCTAAATGGAGTTGAATCACATGCAGTTTCTCGTCCCATGAGCAAGAGTTGTTTTCTGGTAAGAAGAGTCACTATTGCGCTCCCATTGTCATACACAGGGCAAATAGCCCTGGCGTCTGTTCCCAGCAAGTACAGTGTATGGAACTGAAGAGGATCTACTGTTCTTGTCAGTTTCCTAAACAGAGTTGAACTAGATATGGCCCCTGTGTATAGGAAGAACAGTTCTTTTGTTCTGAGCAAGCTCACTGTTCGGACCACATAGGAAACACAGTAGAGTAGAAGAGTGCTCTTTTCTCAAAAGCAGAGTGTGTTTCTTGTAAGGTGAGCTAGTGTTTGTTTGGCAGTCTGAAATGGAGTTGAATCCCATGCAGTTTCTGGTCCTACGAGCAAGAGTTGTTTTCTGGTAAGAAGTGTCACTATTGTGCTCCCATTGCCATATACAGTGCAAATAGCCCTTACGTCTGTTCCCAGCAAGTACAGTGTATTCGACTGAAGAGGAGCTACTGTTCTTGTCAGTTTCCTAAGCAGAGTTGAACTAGATATGGCCCGTGTGTGTAGGAAGCACAGTTCGTTTGTTCTTAGCAAGCTCACTTTTTGGACCCCATAGGAAACACAGTAGAGTAGAAGAGTGCTCTTTTCTCAAAAGCAGAGTGTTTTTCTTTTAAGGCGAGCTAGCGTTTGTTTCCCAGTCCTAAATGGAGTTGAATCACATGCAGTTTCTGGTCCTATGAGCAAGAATTTTTTTCTGGTAAGAAGAGTCACTATTGCGCTCCCATTGTCATACACAGGGCAAATAGCACTGGCGTCTGTTCCCAGCATGTACAGTGTATTGGACTGAAGAGGAGCTACTGTTCTGGTCAGTTTTCTAAGTAGAAGTGAACAGGATATGGCCCGTGTGTGTAGGAATCACAGTTTTTTTGTTCTGTGCAAGCTCACTCTTCGAACCCATAGTAAACACAGTAGAGTAGAAGAGTGCTCTTTTCTCAAAAGCAGAGTGTGTTTCTTGTACGGCGAGCTAGCGTTTCTTTCCCAGTCATAAAAGGAGTTGAATCCCATGCAATTTCTGGTCCTACGAGCAAGAGTTGTTTTCTGGTGAGAAGAGTCACTTTTGCTCTCCCATTTTCATACACAGGGCAAATAACACTGGCGTCTGTTCCCAGCATGTACAGTGTATTGGACTGAAAAGGAGCTACTGTTCTTTTCAGTATCCTAAGCAGAATTGAACTAGATATGGCCGTGTGTGTAGGAAGTAGAGTTCTTTTGTTCTAAGCAAGCTCACTGTTCGAACCCATAAGAAACACAGTAGAGAAGAAGAGTGCCCTTTTCTCAAAAGCACAGTGTGTTTCTTGTAAGGCGAGCTAGCATTTGTTTCCTAGTCCTAAATGGAGTTCATTCACATGCAGTTTCTGGTCCTCCGAGCAAGAGTTGTTTTCTGGTAAGAAGAGTCACTATTGAGCTCCCATTGTCATACACAGTGCAAGTAGCGCTGGCGTCAGTTCCCAGCATGTACAGTGTATTGGACTGAAGAGAATCTACTGTTCTTGTCAGTTTCCTAAGCAGAATTGAACTAGATATGGCCCTGTGTGTAGGAAGCACAGTTCTTTTGTTCTGAGCAAGCTCACTGTTCTGGCCCTATAAAAAACACAGTAGAGTAGAAGAGTGATCTTTTCTCAAAAGCAGAGTGTGTTTCTCGTGAGGCGAGCTAGCGTTTGTTTCCCAGTCCTAAATGGAGTTGAATCACATGCAGTTTTTGATCCTACAAGCAAGAGATGTTTTCTGGTAAGGAAAGTCACTATTGCGCTCCCATTGCCATACACAGTGCAAAAAGCACTAGCGTCTGTACCCAGTAAGTACAGTGTATCGGATTGAAGAGGAGCTACTGTTCTTGTCAGTTTTCTAAGCAGAGTTGAACTAGATATGGCCCGTGTGTGTAGGAAGCACAGTTCTTATGTTCTGAGCAAGCTCACTGTTCTGGCCCTATAGGAAACACAGTAGAGTAGAAGAGTGATCTTTTATCAAAAGCAGAGTGTGTTTCTTGTAAGGCGATCTAGCGTTTGTTTCACAGTCCTAAATGGAGTTGAATCACATGCAGTTTCAGGTCCTACGAGCTAGAGTTGTCTTCTGGTAAGGAATGTCACTATTGCGCTCCCATTGCCATACATAGTGCAAATAGCACTCGCGTCTGTTCCCAGCAGGTACAGTGTATTGGACTGAAGATGAGCTACTGTTCTTATCAGTTTCTTAAACAGAGTTGAACTAGATATGGCCCGTGTGTGTAGGAAGCACAGTTCTTTTGTTCTGAGCAAGCTCACTGTTCGGACCCCATTGGAAACACAGTAGAGTAGAAGAGTGCTCTTTTCTCAAAAGCAGAGTGTTTTTCTTGTAAGGCGAGCTAGCGTTTGTTTCCCAGTCCTAAATGGAGTTGAATCCCATGCAGTTTTTGGTCCTATGAGCAAGAGTTGTTTTCTGGTAAGAAGAGTCACTATTGGGTTTCCATTGCCATATACAGTGCAAATAGCTCTCGCGTCTGTTCCCAGCAAGTACAGTATATTGGACTGAAGAGGAGCTACTGTTCTTGTCAGTTTCATAAGCAGAGTTGAACTAGATATGGCCCGTTGTGTAGGAAGCACAGTTCTTTTGTTCTGAGCAAGGACACTCTTTGGACCCCAAAGGAAACACAAAAGAATAGAAGAGTGCTCTTTTCTCAAAAGCAGAGTGTGTTTCTTGTAAGTCGAGATAGCGTTTGTTTCCCAGTCCTAAATGGAGTTGAATCACATGCAGTTTCTAGTCTTACGAGCAAGAGTTCTTTTCTGATAAGAAGAGTCACTATTGTGCTCCCATTGTCATACACAAGGCAAATAGCCCTGGCGTCTATTCCCAGCATGTACAGTGTATTGGACTGAAGAAGATCTACTATTCTTGTCAGTTTCCTAAGCAGAATTGAACCAGATATGGCCGTGTGTGTAGGAAGCACAGTTCTTTTGTTCTGAGCAAGCTCACTGTTCTGGCCCTATAAAAAACACAGCAGATTAGAAGCGTGATCTTTTCTCAAAAGCAGAGTGTGTTTCTCCTAAGGCGAGCTAGCGTTTGTTTCCCAGTCCAAAAAGGAGTTGAATCACATGCAGTTTTTGATCCTATGAGCAAGAGTTGTTTTCTGTTAAGGAAAGTCATATTGCGCTCCAATTTCCATACACAGAGCAAACAGCACTCGCGTCTGTTCCCAGCAAGTACAGTGTATTGGACTGAAGAGGAGCTACTGTTCTTGTCAGTTTCCTAAGCAGAATGGAACTAGATATGGCCCGTGTGTATAGGAAGCACAGTTCTTTTGTTCTGAGCAAGCTCACTATTCTGGCCCTATAGGAAACACAGTAGAGTAGAAGAATGCTCTTTCTCAAAAGAAGAGTGTGTTTCTTGTAAGGCAAGCTAGCGTTTGTTTCCCTGTCCTAAATGGAGTTGATTCACATGCAGTTTCTGGTCCTAGGAATAAGAGTTGTTTTCTGGTAAGAAGAGTCACTATTGCGCTCCCATTGCCATACAGAGTGCAAAGAGCACTCGCGTCTGTTCTCAGCAAGTACAGTTTATTTGACTGAGGAGAAGCTACTGTTCTTGTCAGGTTCCTAAGCAGAGTTGAACTAGTTATGGCCCGTGTATGTAGGAAGCACAGCTCTTTTGCTCTGAGCATGCTCAATGTTCGGACCCCATAGGAAACACAGTGGAGTAGAAGAGTGCTCTTTTTTCAAAAGCAGAGTGTGTTTATTGTAAGGCGAGCTAGTGTTTGTTTCCCAGTCCTACATGGAGTTGAATCTTATGCAGTTTATGTTCCTACGAACAAGAGTTGTTTTCGGGTATAAAGAGTCACTATTGCGCTCCCATTTTCATACACTGGACAAATAGCACTGGTGTCTGTTCCTAGCAAGTACAGTGTATTGGACTGAAGAGGAGCAAATGTTCTTGTCATTTTCCTATCTAGAGTTGAACTAGATATGGCCAATGTGTGTAGGAAGCAGAGTTCTTTTGTTCTGAGCAAGCTCACTGTTCGGACCACATAGGAAACACAGTAGAGAAGAGTGCTCTTTTCTCAAAAGCAGAGTGTGATTCTTGTAATGCGAGCTAGTGTTTGTTTTCCAGTCAGAAATGGAGTTGAATCCCATGCATTTTCTGGTCCTATGAGCAAGATTTGTTTTCTGTTAAGAACAGTCACTATTGAGCTCCCATTGCCAAACACAGTGTAAATAGCACTCGCGTCTGTTCCCAGCAAGTACAGTGTATTGGACTTAAGAGGAGCTTCTGTTCTTGTCAGTTTCCTAAGCAGAGTTGAACTACATATGGCCCTTGTGTGTACGAAGCACAGTTCTTTTGTTTTGAGCAAGCTCACTGTTTGGACACCATAAGAAACACAGTAGCGTAGAAAAGTGCTCTTTTCTCAAAACCAGAGTGTGTTTCTTGTAAGGAGATCTAGCGTTTGTTTCCCAGTCCTAAATGTAGTGGAATCACATGCAGTTTTTGGTCCTACGAGCAAGAGTTGTTTTCTGGTAAGGAAAGTAATTATTGCGCTCCCATTGCCATACACATTGCAAATAGCACTCGCGTCTGTTTCCATCAAGTACAGTGTATTGGACTGAAGAGGACCTACTGTTCTTTTCAGTTTTCTAAGCAGAGTTGAACTAGATATGGCCGTGTGTTGGAAGCACAGTTATTTCGTTCTTAGCAAGCTCACTGTTCTGGCGCTATAGGAAACACAGTAGAGTAGAAGAGTGCTCTTTTCTCAAAAGCAGAGTTTGTTTCTTGTAAGGCGAGCTAGCGTTTGTTTCCCAGTCCTAAATGGAGTTGAGTCACATGCAGTTTCTGGATCTACGAGCAAGAGTTGTTTTCTGGTAAGAAGAGTCACTATTGTGTTCCCATTGTCACACACAGGGCAAATACACTGGCATCTGTTCCCAGCATGTACAGTGTATTGGACTGAAGAGGATCTACTGTTCTTGTCAGTTTCCTAAGCAGAGTTGAACAAGATATGGCCGTGTGTTGGAAGCACAGTTCTTTTGTTCTGAGCAAGCTCACTGTTCTGGCCCTATAAGAAACACAGTAGAGTAGAAGAGTGCACTTTTCTCAAAAGCACAGTGTGTTTCTTGTAAGGCGAGCTAGCGTTTGTTTCCCAGTCCTAAATGGAGGTGAGTCACATGCAGTTTGTGGTCCTATGAGCAAGAGTTGTTTTCTGGTAAGAAGAGTCACTATTGAGCTCCTATTGCCATTCACAGTGCAAAAAGCACTCGCGTCTGTTCCCAGCAAGTACAGTGTATTGTACTAACAAAGAGCTACTGTTCTTGTCAGTTTCCTAAGCAGAGTTGAACTAGATATGGCCCGTGTGTGTAGGAAGCACAGATCTTTTGTTCTGAGCAAGCACTCTGTTCTGGCCATGTAGGAAACACAGTAATGTAGAAGAGTGCTCTTTTCTCAAAAGTAGAGTGTGTTTCTTGTAAGGACATCTAGCGTTTGTTTCCCAGTCCTAATTGTAGTTATATCACATGCAGTTTTTGGTCCTACGAGCAAGAGTTGTTTTCTGGTAAGGAAAGTCATTATTGTGCTCCCATTGCAATACACATTGCAAATAGCACTCGCGTCTGTTTCCAGCAAGTACAGTGTATTAGAATGAAGAGGAGCTACTGTTCTTGTCAGTTTCCTAAGCAGAGTTGAAGTAGATGTGTCCCGTGTGTGTAGGAAGCACAGTTCTTTCGTTCTGAACAAGCTCTCTGTTCTGGCCATATAGGAAACACAGTAGCGTAGAAGAGTGCTCTTTTCTCAAAAGCAGAGTGTTTTTCTTGTAAGACGAGCTAGCGTTTGTTTCCCAGTCCTAAATGGAGTTGAATCACATACAGTTTCTGTTCCTATGAGCAAGAATTTTTTCTGGTAAGAAGAGTCACTATTGCGCTCCCTTGCCATCCACAGTGCAAATAGCACTCGCGTCTGCTCCCAGCAAGTACACTGTAGTGGACTGAAGAGGAGCTACTGTTCTTGTCAGTTTCCTAAGTAGAGTTGAACTAGATATGGCCCATGTGTGTAGGAAGCACAGGTTTTTTGTTCTGAGCAAGCTCACTGTTCTGGCCCTATAGGAAACACAGTAGAGTAGAAGAGTGCTCTTTTCTCAAAAACAGAGTGTGTTTCTTGTAAGGCGAGCTAGTGTTTGTTTCCCAGTCCTAAATGGAGTTGAATCACATGCAGATTCTGGTCCTATGACCAAGAGTTGTTTTCTGGTAAGAAGAGTCACTATTGCGCGTCCATTGTCATACACAGGGGAAATAGCACTGGCATCTGTTCCCAGCATGTACAGTGTATTGGACTGAAGGGTATCTACTGTTCTTGTCAATTTCCTGAGCAGAATTGAACTAGATATGTCCGTGTGTGTAGGAAGCACACTTCTTTTGTTCTGAGCAAGCTCTGTGTTCTGGCCATATAGGAAACACAGTAGAGTAGAAGCATGCTCTTTTCTCAAAAGCAGAGTGTGTTTCTTGTAAGGCGAGCTAGCGTTTGTTTCCCAGTCCTAAATGAAGTTGAATAACATGCAGTTTCTGGTCCTACGAGCAAGAGTTGTTTCGAGGTAAGAAGAGTCACTATTGCGCTCCCATTGTCATACACAGGGCAAATATCACTGGCATCTGTTCAGAGCATGTACAGTGTACTGGACTGAAGAGGAGCTACTGTTCTTGTCAGTTTCCTAAGGAGAGTTGAACTAGATATGGCCCGTGTGTGTAGGAAGCACAGTTCTTTTGTTCTGAGCAAGCTCACTGTTCGGACCCCATAGGAAACACAGTAGAGTAGAAGAGTGCTCTTTTCTCAAAAGCAGAGTGTGTTTCTTGTAAGATGAGCTAGTGTTTTTTTCCCAGTCAGTAATGGAGTTGAATCCCATGCAGTTTCTGGTCCTACGATCAAGAGTTGTTTTCTGGTAAGGACAGTCACTATTGCGCTCCCATTGCCATACACAGTCCAAAGAGCACACCCGTCTGTTCCCAGCCAGTACAGTGTATTGGACTGAAGAGGAGCTACTGTTGTTGTCAGTTTCCTAAGCAGAGTTGAACTAGATATTCCGCGTGTTTGTAGGAAGCACAGTTCTTTGTTCTGAGCAAGCTCACTGTTCGGAACCCATAGGAAACACAGTAGAGTAGAAGAGTGTTCTTTTCTCAAAAGCAGAGTGTGTTTCTTGTAAGGCGAGCCAGCGTTTGTTTCCAAGTCCTAAATGGACTTGAATCCCATGCAGTTTCTGTTCCTACGAGCAAGAGTTGTTTTCTAGTAAGAAGAGTCACTATTGCGCTCCCATTGCCACACACAGTGCAAATAGCACTCGCGTCTGTTCCCAGTAAGTACAGTGTATTGGACTGAAGAGGAGCTTCTGTTCTTGTCAGTTTCCTAAGCAGAGTTGAACTAGATATGGCCCGTGTGTGTACGAAGCACAGTTCTTTTGTTTTGAGCATGCTCACTGTTCGGACACCATAGGAAACACAGAAGCGTAGAAGAGTGCTCTTTTCTCAAAAGCAGAGTGTGTTTCTTGTAAGGAGATCTAGCGTTTGTTTACCAGTCCTAAATGTAGTTGAATCACATGCAGTTTTTGGTCCTACGAGCAAGAGTTGTTTTCTGGTAAGGAAAGTAATTATTGCGCTCCCATTGCCATACACATTGCAAATAGCACTCGCGTCTGTTTCCATCAAGTACAGTGTATTGGACTGAAGAGGACCTACTGTTCTTTTCAGTTTTCTAAGCATTGTTGAACTAGATATGGCGCGTGTATGTAGGAAGCACAGTTCTTTTGTTCTGAGCAAGCTCACTGTTCTGGCCCTATAGGAAACACAGTAGAGTAGAAGAGTGCTCTTTACTCAAAAGCAGAGTGTGTCTCTTGTAAGGCGAGCTAGCGTTTGTTTCCCAGTCCTAAATGGAGTTGAGTCACATGCAGTTTCTGGTCCTACTAGCAAGAGTTCTTTTCTGGTAAGAAGAGTCACTATTGCGCTCCCATTGCCATACACAGTGCAAATAGCACTCGCTTCTGTTTCCAGCAAGTACAGTGTGTTGGACTGAAGAGGATCTACTGTTCTTGTCATTTTCCTATGCAGAGTTGAACTAGATATGCCCCGTGTGTTTAGAAAGCACATTTCTTTTGCTCTGAGCAAGTTCACTTTTCGGACACCATAGGAAACACAGTAGAGTAGAAGAGTGCTCTTTTCTCAAAAGCAGAGTGTGTTTCTTATAAGTCGAGCTAGCATTTGTTTCCCAACCCTAAATGGAATTGAATCACATGCAGTTTCTGGTCCTACGAGTAAGAGTTGTTTCCTGGTAAGAAGAGTCACTATTGCGCTCCCATTGTCACACACAGGGCAAATAGCACTGGCATCGGTTCCCAGCATGTAAAGTGTATTGGACTGAAGAGGACCTACTGCTCTTTTCAGTTTTCTAAGCAGAGTTGAACTAGATATCGGCGTGTGTTGGAAGCACTGTTCTTTTGTTCTGAGCAAGCTCACTGTTATGGCCCTATAGGAAACACAGTAGAGTAGAAGAGTGCTCTTTTCTCAAAAGCAGAGATTGTTTCTTGTAAGGCGAGCTAGCGTTTGTTTCCCAGTCCTAAATGGAGTTTAGTCACATGCAGTTTCTGGTCGTACAAGCAAGACTTGTTTTCTCGTAAGAAGAATCACTATTGCGCTCCCTTTGACACACACAGTGCAAATAGCACTCGCGTCTGTTCCCAGCAATTACAGTGTATTAGAATGAAGAGGAGCTATTGTTCTTGTCAGTTTCCTAAGCAGAGTTGAACTAGATATGGCCAGTGTGTGTAGGAAGCACAGTTCTTTTGTTCTGAGCAAGCCCACTGTTCGGACCCCATAGGAAACACAGCAGAGTAGAAGAGTGCTCTTTTCTCAAAAGCAGAGTGTGTTTCTCGTAAGGCGAGCTAACATTTGTTTCCCAGTCCTAAATGGAGTTGAATCACATGCAGTTTTTGGTCCTATGAGCAAGAGTTGTTTTCTGGTAAGTAAAGTCATTATTGCGGTCCCATTGCCATACACAGTGCAAGTAGCACTCGTGTCTGTTTCCAGCAAGTATAATGTATTGGACTGAAGAGGAGATACTGTTCTTGTGAGTTTCCTAAGCAGAGTTAAACTAGATATGGCCAGTGTGTGTAGGAAGCACATTCCTTTTGTTCTGAGCAAGCTCACTTTTCGGACCCCATAGGAAACACAGTAGAGTAGAAGAGTGCTCTTTTCTCAAAAGCAGAGTGTGTTTCTTGTAAGGCGAGCTAGCGTTTGTTTCCCAGTCCTAAATGAAGTTGAATCACATGCAGTTTCTGGTCCTACGAGCAAGAGTTGTTTCCAGGTAAGAAGAGTCACTATTGTGCTCCCATTGACATACACAGGGCAAATAGCACTGGCATCTGTTCCCAGCATGTACAGTGTATTGTTCTGAAGAGGAGCTCCTGTTCTTTTCACTTTCCTAAGCAGAGTTGAACTAGATATGACCACTGTGTGTAGGAAGCACAGTTCTTTGTTCTGAGCAAGCTCACTGTTCTGGCCCTATTGGAAACACAGTAGAGTAGAAGAGTGCTCTTTTCTCAAAAGCAGAGTGTGTCTCTTGTAAGGCGAGCTAGTGTTTGTTTCCCAGTCCTAAATGGAGTTCAGTCACATGCAGTTTCTGGTCCTATGACCAAGAGTTGTTTTCTTGTAGGGAATGTTACTATTGTGCTCCCATTGCCATACACAGTGCAAATAGCACTCGTGTCTCTTTCCAGCAAGTACAGTGCATTGGACTGAAGAGGAGCTACTGTTCTTGTCAGTTTCCTAAGCAGAGTTTAGCTAGATATGGCCTGTGTGTGTAGGAAGCACAGTTCTTTTGTTCTGAGCATGCTCACTCTTCGAACCCCATAGGAAACACAGTAGAGTAGAAGAGTGCTCTTTTCTCAAAAGCAGAGTGTGTTTCTTGTAAGGCGAGCGAGTGTTTGTTTCCCAGTCCTAAATGGAGTTGAATCCCATGCAGTTTCTGGTCTTAAAAGCAAGAGTAGTTTTCTGGTAAGAAGAGTCACTATTGCGCTCCCATTGCCATACACAGTGCAAATAGCACTCGCATCTGTTCCCAACAATTACAGTGTATTAGAATGAAGAGGAGCTACTGTTCTTGTCAGTTTCCTAAGCAGAGTTGAACTAGATGTGGCCCGTGTGTGTAGGAAGCACAGTTCTTTTGTTCTGAGCAAGCTCACTGTTCGGACCCAATAGGAAACACAGTAGAGTAGAAGAGTGCTCTATCCTCAAAAGCAGAGTGTGTTTCTTGTAAGGCGAGCTAGTGTTTGTTTCCCAGTCCTAAATGGAGTTGAATCCCATGCAGTTTCTGGTCCTACAAGAAAGAGTTGTTTTCTGGTAAGAAGAGTCACTATTGTGCTCCCATTGCCATACTCAGTGCAAATAGCACTCGCGTCTGTTCCCAACAATTACAGTGTATTAGAATGAAGAGGAGTTACTGTTCTTGTCAGTTTCCTAAGCAGAGTTGAACTAGATGTGGCCCATGTGTGTAGGAAGCACAGTTCTTTTGTTCTGAGCAAGCTCACTGTTCGGACACCATAGGAAACACAGTAGACTAGAAGAGTGCTCTTTTCTCAAAAGCAGAGTGTGTTTCTCATAAGGTGAGCTAGCGATTGTTTCCCAGTCTTAAATGGAGTTGAATCACATGCAGTTTCTGTTCCTATGAGCAAGATTTTTTTTTCTGGTAAGAAGAGTCACTATTGCGCTCCCTTGCCATCCACAGTGCAAATAGCACTCGCGTCTGCTCCCAGCAAGTACACTGTAGTGGACTGAAGAGGAGCTACTGTTCTTGTCAGTTTCCTAAGCAGAGTTGAACTAGATATGGCCCGTGTGTGTAGGAAGCACAAGTTTTTTGTTCTGAGCAAGCTCACTGTTCTGGCCCTATAGGAAACACAGAAGAGTAGAAGAGTGCTCTTTTCTCAAAAGCAGAGTGTGTTTCTTGTAAGGCGAGCTAGCGTTTGTTTCCCAGTCCTAAATGGAGTTGAATCACATGCAGTTTCTTGTCCTATGACCAAGAGTTGTTTTCTGGTAAGAAGAGTCACTATTGCGCGTCCATTGTCATACAGAGGGCAAATAGCAATGGCATCTGTTCCCAGCATGTACAGTGTATTGGACTGAAGGGGATCTACTGTTCTTGTCAATTTCCTGAGCAGAATTGAACTAGATATGTCCGTGTGTGTAGGAAGCACAGTTCTTTTGTTCTGAGCAAGCTCTGTGTTCTGGCCATATAGGAAACACAGTAGCGTAGAAGAGTCTTCTTTTCTCAAAAGCAGAGTGTGTTTCTTGTAAGGCGAGCTAGCGTTTGTTTCGCAGTCCTAAATGAAGTTGAATAACATGCAGTTTCTGGTCCTACGAGCAAGAGTTGTTTCGAGGTTAGAAGAGTCACTATTGCGCTCCCATTTTCATACACAGGGCAAATATCACTGGCATCTGTTCCCAGCATGTACAGTG
Source organism: Peromyscus eremicus (assembly GCF_949786415.1). Lineage (NCBI taxonomy): Eukaryota > Metazoa > Chordata > Mammalia > Rodentia > Cricetidae > Peromyscus > Peromyscus eremicus. Next base: position 70,366 of record NW_026735467.1, on the reverse strand, counting down.
TACTGGACTGAAGAGGAGCTACTGTTCTTGTCAGTTTCCTAAGCAGAGTTGAACTAGATATGGTCCCTGTGTGTAGGAAGCACAGTTCTTTTGTTCTGAGCAAGCTCACAGTTCTGGCCCTATAGGAAACACAGTAGAGTAGAAGAGTGCTCTTTTCTCAAAAGCAGAGTGTGTCTCTTGTAAGGCAAGCTAGCGTTTGTTTCCCAGTCCTAAATGGAGTTGAGTCACATGCAGTTTATGGTCCTACGAGCAAGAGTTTTTTTCTGGTAAGAAGTGTCACTATTGTGCTCCCATTGCCATACACAGTACAAATAGCACTCGCGTCTGTTCCCAGCAATTACAGTGTATTAGAATGAAGAGGAGCTACTGTTCTTGTCAGTTTCCTAAGCAGAGTTGAACTAGATGTGGCCTGTGTGTGTAGGAAGCACAGTTCTTTTTTCTGAGCAAGCTCAGTGTTCTGGCCCTATAGGAAACACAGTAGAGTAGAAGAGTGGTCTTTTCTCAAAAGCAGAGTGTGTTTCTTGTAAGGCGAGCTAGCGTTTGTTTCCCAGTCCTAAATGGAGTTGAATCTCATGCAGTTTCTGGTCCTATGAGCAAGAGTTGTTTTCTGGTAAGAAGAGTCACTACTACGCTCCCATTGTCATACACAGGGCAAATAGTACTGTCGTCTGTTCCCAGCATGTACAGTGTGTTGGACTGAAGAGGATCTACTGTTCTTGTCAGTTTCCTAAGCAGAGTTGAACTAGATGTGGCCCGTGTGTGTAGGAAGCACAGTTCTTTTGTTCTGAGCAAGCTCACTGTTCTGGCCCTATAGGAAACACAGTAGAGTAGAAGAGTGCTCTTTTCTCAAAAGCGGAGTGTGTCTATTGTAAGGCAAGCTAGCGTTTGTTTCCCAGTCCTAAATGGAGTTGAGTCACATGCAGTTTATGGTCCTACGAGCAAGAGTTTTTTTCTGGTAAGAAGAGTCACTATTGCGCTCCCATTGCCATACACAGTGCAAATAGCACTCGCGTCTGTTCCCAGCAATTACAGTGTATTAGAATGAAGAGGAGCTACTGTTCTTGTCAGTTTCCTAAGCAGAGTTGAACTAGATGTGGCCCGTGTGTGTAGGAAGCACAGTTCTTTTGTTCTGTGCAAGCTCACTGTTCGGACCCCATAGAAAACACAGTAGAGTAGAAGACTGCTCTTTTCTCAAAAGCAGAGTGTGTTTCTCTTAAGGGGAGGTAGCGCTTGTTTCCCAGTCCTAAATGGAGTTGAATCACATGCAGTTTTTGGTCCTACGAGCAAGAGTTGTTTTCTGCTAAGGAAAGCCACTATTGTGCTCCCTTAGCCATACACAGTGCAAATAGCAATCACGTCTGTTCTCAGCAAGTACAGTGTATTGGAAAGAAGAGGAGATACTGTTCTTGTCAGTTTCCTAAGCAGAATTGAACTAGATATGACCCGTGTGTGTAGGAAGCACAGTTCTATTGTTCTGAGCAAGCCCACTGTTCGGACCCCATATGAAACATAGTAGAGTAGAAGAGTGCTCTTTTCTCAAAAGCAGAGTGTGTTTCTTGTAAGGCGAGCTAGCGTATGTTTCCCAGTCGTAAATGGAGTTGAATCTCATGCAGTTTCTGGTCCTATGAGCAAGAGTTGTTTTCTGGTAAGAAGAGTCACTACTACGCTCCCATTGTCATACACAGGGCAAATAGCACTGTCGTCTATTCCCAGCATGTACTGTGTGTTGGACTGAAGAGGATCTACTGTTCTTGTCAGTTTCCTAAGCAGAGTTGAACTAGATATGGCCCGTGTGTGTAGGAAGCACAGTTCTTTTATTCTGAGCAAGCTCACTGTTCGGACACCATAGGAAACACAGTAGAGTAGACGAGTGCTCTATTCTCAAAAGCAGAGTGTGTTTCTTGTAAGGCTAGCTAGTGTTTGTTTCCTAGTCAGAAATGGAGTTGAATCCCATGCAGTTTCTGGTCCTAAGAGCAAGAGTTGTTTTCTGGTAAGAAGAGTCACTATTCGCTCCCATTGCCATACATAGTGCAAATAGCACTCGCGTCTGTTCCCAGCTAGTACACTGTATTGGACTGAAAAGGAGCTACTGTTCTTTTCAGTTTCCTAAGCAGAGTTGAACTAGATATGGCCCATGTGTGTAGGAAGCACAGTTCTTTTGTTTTGAGCAAGCTCACTGTTCGGACACCATAGGAAACACAGTAGAGTAGAAGAGTGCTCTTTTCTCAAAAGCAGAGTGTGTTTCTTGAAAGGCTAGCTAGTGTTTGTTTCCTAGTCAGAAATGGAGTTGAATCCCATGCAGTTTCTGGTCCTAAGAGCAAGAGTTGTTTTCTGGTAAGAAGAGTCACTATTCGCTCCCATTGCCATACATAGTGCAAATAGCACTCGTGTCTGTTCCCAGATAGTACACTGTATTGGACTGAAGAGGAGCTACTGTTCTTGTCAGTTTACTAAGCAGAGTTGAACTAGATATGGCCCGTGTGTGTAGGAAGCACAGTTCTTTTGTTCTGAGCAAGCTCACTGTTCGGACACCATGGGAAACACAGTAGAGTAGAAGAGTGCTCTTTTCTCAAAAGCAGAGTGTGTTTCTCACAAGGCGAGCTAGCGATTGTTTACCAGTCCTAAATGGAGTTGAATCACATGCAGTTTCTGGTCCTATGACCAAGAGTTGTTTTCTGGTAAGAAGAGTCACTATTGCGCGTCCATTGTCATACAGAGGGCAAATAGCACTGACATCTGTTCCCAGCATGTACAGTGTATTGGACTGAAGGGGATCTACTGTTCATGTCAATTTCCTGAGCAGAATTGAACTAGATATGTCCGTGTGTGTAGGAAGCACAGTTCTTTTGTTCTGAGCATGCTCACTCTTCGAACCCCATAGGAAACACAGTAGAGAAGAAGAGTGCTCTTTTCTCAAAAGCAGAGTGTGTTTCTTGTAAGGCGAGCTAGTGTTTGTTTCCCAGTCCTAAATGGAGTTGAATCCCATGCAGTTTCTGGTCCTAAAAGCAAGAGTAGTTTTCTGGTAAGAAGAGTCACTATTGCGCTCCCATTGCCATACACAGTGCAAATAGCACTCGCGTCTGTTCCCAACAATTACAGTGTATTAGAATGAAGAGGAGCTACTGTTCTTGTCAGTTTCCTAAGCAGAGTTGAACTAGATGTGGCCCGTGTGTGTAGGAAGCACAGTTCTTTTGTTCTGAGCAAGCTCACTGTTCGGACCCAATAGGAAACACAGTAGAGTAGAAGAGTGCTCTATCCTCAAAAGCAGAGTGTGTTTCTTGTAAGGCGAGCTAGTGTTTGTTTCCCAGTCCTAAATGGAGTTGAATCCCATGCAGTTTCTGGTCCTACAAGCAAGAGTTGTTTTCTGGTAAGAAGAGTCACTATTGTGCTCCCATTGCCATACACAGTGCAAATAGCACTCGCGTCTGTTCCCAACAATTACAGTGTATTAGAATGAAGAGGAGTTACTGTTCTTGTCAGTTTCCTAAGCAGAGTTGAACTAGATGTGGCCCATGTGTGTAGGAAGCACAGTTCTTTTGTTCTGAGCAAGCTCACTGTTCGGACACCATAGGAAACACAGTAGACTAGAAGAGTGCACTTTTCTCAAAAGCAGAGTGTGTTTCTCATAAGGTGAGCTAGCGATTGTTTCCCAGTCTTAAATGGAGTTGAATCCCATGCAGTTTCTGGTCCTACAAGCAAGAGTTGTTTTCTGGTAAGAAGAGTCACTATTGCGCTCCCATTGCCATACACAGTGCAAATAGCACTCGCGTCTGTTCCCAACAATTACAGTGTATTAGAATGAAGAGGAGTTACTGTTCTTGTCAGTTTCCTAAGCAGAGTTGAACTAGATGTGGCCCATGTGTGTAGGAAGCACAGTTCTTTTGTTCTGAGCAAGCTCACTGTTCAGACACCATAGGAAACACAGTAGACTAGAAGAGTGCTCTTTTCTCAAAAGCAGAGTGTGTTTCTCATAAGGTGAGCTAGCGATTGTTTCCCAGTCTTAAATGGAGTTGAATCACATGCAGTTTCTGTTCCTATGAGCAAGATTTTTTTTCTGGTAAGAAGAGTCACTATTGCGCTCCCATGCCATCCACAGTGCAAATAGCACTCGCGTCTTCTCCCAGCAAGTACACTGTAGTGGACTGAAGAGGAGCTACTGTTCTTGTCAGTTTCCTAAGCAGAGTTGAACTAGATATGGCCCGTGTGTGTAGGAAGCACAGGTTTTTTGTTCTGAGCAAGCTCACTGTTCTGGCCCTATAGGAAACACAGAAGAGTAGAAGAGTGCTCTTTTCTCAAAAGCAGAGTGTGTTTCTTGTAAGGCGAGCTAGCGTTTGTTTCCCAGTCCTAAATGGAGTTGAATCACATGCAGTTTCTGGTCTTATGACCAAGAGTTGTTTTCTGGTAAGAAGAGTCACTATTGCGCGTCCATTGTCATACAGAGGGCAAATAGCAATGGCATCTGTTCCCAGCATGTACAGTGTATTGGACTGAAGGGGATCTACTGTTCTTGTCAATTTCCTGAGCAGAATTGAACTAGATATGTCCGTGTGTGTAGGAAGCACAGTTCTTTTGTTCTGAGCAAGCTCTGTGTTCTGGACATATAGGAAACACAGTAGCGTAGAAGAGTCTTCTTTTCTCAAAAGCAGAGTGTGTTTCTTGTAAGGCGAGCTAGCGTTTGTTTCGCAGTCCTAAATGAAGTTGAATAACATGCAGTTTCTGGTCCTACGAGCAAGAGTTGTTTTCTGGTAAGAAGAGTCACTATTGCGCTCCCATTTTCATACACAGGGCAAATATCACTGGCATCTGTTCCCAGCATGTACAGTGTACTGGACTGAAGAGGAGCTACTGTTCTTGTCAGTTTCCTAAGCAGAGTTGAACTAGATATGGTCCCTGTGTGTAGGAAGCACAGTTCATTTGTTCTGAGCAAGCTCACAGTTCTGGCCCTATAGGAAACACAGTAGAGTAGAAGAGTGCTCTTTTCTCAAAAGCAGAGTGTGTCTCTTGTAAGGCAAGCTAGCGTTTGTTTCCCAGTCCTAAATGGAGTTGAGTCACATGCAGTTTGTGGTCCTACGAGCAAGAGTTTTTTTCTGGTAAGAAGTGTCACTATTGTGCTCCCATTGCCATACACAGTACAAATAGCACTCGCGTCTGTTCCCAGCAATTACAGTGTATTAGAATGAAGAGGAGCTACTGTTCTTGTCAGTTTCCTAAGCAGAGTTGAACTAGATGTGGCCTGTGTGTGTAGGAAGCACAGTTCTTTTTTCTGAGCAAGCTCAGTGTTCTGGCCCTATAGGAAACACAGTAGAGTAGAAGAGTGGTCTTTTCTCAAAAGCAGAGTGTGTTTCTTGTAAGGCGAGCTAGCGTTTGTTTCCCAGTCCTAAATGGAGTTGAATCTCATGCAGTTTCTGGTCCTATGAGCAAGAGTTGTTTTCTGGTAAGAAGAGTCACTACTACGCTCCCATTGTCATACACAGGGCAAATAGCACTGTCGTCTGTTCCCAGCATGTACAGTGTGTTGGACTGAAGAGGATCTTCTGTTCTTGTCAGTTTCCTAAGCAGAGTTGAACTAGATGTGGCCCGTGTGTGTAGGAAGCACAGTTCTTTTGTTCTGAGCAAGCTCACTGTTCTGGCCCTATAGGAAACACAGTAGAGTAGAAGAGTGCTCTATCCTCAAAAGCGGAGTGTGTCTATTGTAAGGCAAGCTAGCGTTTGTTTCCCAGTCCTAAATGGAGTTGAGTCACATGCAGTTTATGGTCCTACGAGCAAGAGTTTTTTTCTGGTAAGAAGAGTCACTATTGCGCTCCCATTGCCATACACAGGGCAAATAGCACTCGCGTCTGTTCCCATCAATTACAGTGTATTAGAATGAAGAGGAGCTACTGTTCTTGTCAGTTTCCTAAGCAGAGTTGAACTAGATGTGGCCCGTGTGTGTAGGAAGCACAGTTCTTTTGTTCTGAGCAAGCTCACTGTTCGGACCCCATAGAAAACACAGTAGAGTAGAAGACTGCTCTTTTCTCAAAAGCAGAGTGTGTTTCTCTTAAGGGGAGCTAGCGCTTGTTTCCCAGTCCTAAATGGAGTTGAATCACATGCAGTTTTTGGTCCTACGAGCAAGAGTTTTTTTCTGCTAAGGAAAGCCACTATTGTGCTCCCTTAGCCATACACAGTGCAAATAGCAATCACGTCTGTTCTCAGCAAGTACAGTGTATTGGAAAGAAGAGGAGATACTGTTCTTGTCAGTTTCCTATGCAGAATTGAACTAGATATGACCCGTGTGTGTAGGAAGCACAGTTCTATTGTTCTGAGCAAGCCCACTGTTCGGACCCCATATGAAACATAGTAGAGTAGAAGAGTGCTCTTTTCTCAAAAGCAGAGTGTGTTTCTTGTAAGGCGAGCTAGCGTATGTTTCCCAGTCGTAAATGGAGTTGAATCTCATGCAGTTTCTGGTCCTATGAGCAAGAGTTGTTTTCTGGTAAGAAGAGTCACTACTACGCTCCCATTGTCATACACAGGGCAAATAGCACTGTCGTCTATTCCCAGCATGTACTGTGTGTTGGACTGAAGAGGATCTACTGTTCTTGTCAGTTTCCTAAGCAGAGTTGAACTAGATATGGCCCGTGTGTGTAGGAAGCACAGTTCTTTTATTCTGAGCAAGCTCACTGTTCGGACACCATAGGAAACACAGTAGAGTAGACGAGTGCTCTATTCTCAAAAGCAGAGTGTGTTTCTTGTAAGGCTAGCTAGTGTTTGTTTCCTAGTCAGAAATGGAGTTGAATCCCATGCAGTTTCTGGTCCTAAGAGCAAGAGTTTTTTTCTGGTAAGAAGAGTCACTATTCGCTCCCATTGCCATACATAGTGCAAATAGCACTCGCGTCTGTTCCCAGCTAGTACACTGTATTGGACTGAAAAGGAGCTACTGTTCTTTTCAGTTTCCTAAGCAGAGTTGAACTAGATATGGCCCATGTGTGTAGGAAGCACAGTTCTTTTGTTTTGAGCAAGCTCACTGTTCGGACACCATAGGAAACACAGTAGAGTAGAAGAGTGCTCTTTTCTCAAAAGCAGAGTGTGTTTCTTGAAAGGCTAGCTAGTGTTTGTTTCCTAGTCAGAAATGGAGTTGAATCCCATGCAGTTTCTTTTCCTAAGAGCAAGAGTTGTTTTCTGGTAAGAAGAGTCACTATTCGCTCCCATTGCCATACATAGTGCAAATAGCACTCGTGTCTGTTCCCAGATAGTACACTGTATTGGACTGAAGAGGAGCTACTGTTCTTGTCAGTTTACTAAGCAGAGTTGAACTAGATATGGCCCGTGTGTGTAGGAAGCACAGTTCTTTTGTTCTGAGCAAGCTCACTGTTCGGACACCATGGGAAACACAGTAGAGTAGAAGAGTGCTCTTTTCTCAAAAGCAGAGTGTGTTTCTCACAAGGCGAGCTAGCGATTGTTTACCAGTCCTAAATGGAGTTGAATCACATGCAGTTTCTGGTCCTATGACCAAGAGTTGTTTTCTGGTAAGAAGAGTCACTATTGCGCGTCCATTGTCATACAGAGGGCAAATAGCACTGACATCTGTTCCCAGCATGTACAGTGTATTGGACTGAAGGGGATCTACTGTTCATGTCAATTTCCTGAGCAGAATTGAACTAGATATGTCCGTGTGTGTAGGAAGCACAGTTCTTTTGTTCTGAGCATGCTCACTCTTCGAACCCCATAGGAAACACAGTAGAGTAGAAGAGTGCTCTTTTCTCAAAAGCAGAGTGTGTTTCTTGTAAGGCGAGCTAGTGTTTGTTTCCCAGTCCTAAATGGAGTTGAATCCCATGCAGTTTCTGGTCCTACAAGAAAGAGTTGTTTTCTGGTAAGAAGAGTCACTATTGCGCTCCCATTGCCATACTCAGTGCAAATAGCACTCGCGTCTGTTCCCAACAATTACAGTGTATTAGAATGAAGAGGAGTTACTGTTCTTGTCAGTTTCCTAAGCAGAGTTGAACTAGATGTGGCCCATGTGTGTAGGAAGCACAGTTCTTTTGTTCTGAGCAAGCTCACTGTTCGGACACCATAGGAAACACAGTAGACTAGAAGAGTGCTCTTTTCTCAAAAGCAGAGTGTGTTTCTCATAAGGTGAGCTAGCGATTGTTTCCCAGTCTTAAATGGAGTTGAATCAGATGCAGTTTCTGTTCCTATGAGCAAGATTTTTTTTTCTGGTAAGAAGAGTCACTATTGCGCTCCCTTGCCATCCACAGTGCAAATAGCACTCGCGTCTGCTCCCAGCAAGTACACTGTAGTGGACTGAAGAGGAGCTACTGTTCTTGTCAGTTTCCTAAGCAGAGTTGAACTAGATATGGCCCGTGTGTGTAGGAAGCACAGGTTTTTTGTTCTGAGCAAGCTCACTGTTCTGGCCCTAGAGGAAACACAGAAGAGTAGAAGAGTGCTCTTTTCTCAAAAGCAGAGTGTGTTTCTTGTAAGGCGAGCTAGCGTTTGTTTCCCAGTCCTAAATGGAGTTGAATCACATGCAGTTTCTTGTCCTATGACCAAGAGTTGTTTTCTGGTAAGAAGAGTCACTATTGCGCGTCCATTGTCATACAGAGGGCAAATAGCAATGGCATCTGTTCCCAGCATGTACAGTGTATTGGACTGAAGGGGATCTACTGTTCTTGTCAATTTCCTGAGCAGAATTGAACTAGATATGTCCGTGTGTGTAGGAAGCACAGTTCTTTTGTTCTGAGCAAGCTCTGTGTTCTGGCCATATAGGAAACACAGTAGCGTAGAAGAGTCTTCTTTTCTCAAAAGCAGAGTGTGTTTCTTGTAAGGCGAGCTAGCGTTTGTTTCGCAGTCCTAAATGAAGTTGAATAACATGCAGTTTCTGGTCCTACGAGCAAGAGTTGTTTCGAGGTTAGAAGAGTCACTATTGCGCTCCCATTTTCATACACAGGGCAAATATCACTGGCATCTGTTCCCAGCATGTACAGTGTACTGGACTGAAGAGGAGCTACTGTTCTTGTCAGTTTCCTAAGCAGAGTTGAACTAGATATGGTCCCTGTGTGTAGGAAGCACAGTTCTTTTGTTCTGAGCAAGCTCACAGTTCTGGCCCTATAGGAAACACAGTAGAGTAGAAGAGTGCTCTTTTCTCAAAAGCAGAGTGTGTCTCTTGTAAGGCAAGCTAGCGTTTGTTTCCCAGTCCTAAATGGAGTTGAGTCACATGCAGTTTATGGTCCTACGAGCAAGAGTTTTTTTCTGGTAAGAAGTGTCACTATTGTGCTCCCATTGCCATACACAGTACAAATAGCACTCGCGTCTGTTCCCAGCAATTACAGTGTATTAGAATGAAGAGGAGCTACTGTTCTTGTCAGTTTCCTAAGCAGAGTTGAACTAGATGTGGCCTGTGTGTGCAGGAAACACAGTTCTTTTTTCTGAGCAAGCTCAGTGTTCTGGCCCTATAGGAAACACAGTAGAGTAGAAGAGTGGTCTTTTCTCAAAAGCAGAGTGTGTTTCTTGTAAGGCGAGCTAGCGTTTGTTTCCCAGTCCTAAATGGAGTTGAATCTCATGCAGTTTCTGGTCCTATGAGCAAGAGTTGTTTTCTGGTAAGAAGAGTCACTACTACGCTCCCATTGTCATACACAGGGCAAATAGTACTGTCGTCTGTTCCCAGCATGTACAGTGTGTTGGACTGAAGAGGATCTACTGTTCTTGTCAGTTTCCTAAGCAGAGTTGAACTAGATGTGGCCCGTGTGTGTAGGAAGCACAGTTCTTTTGTTCTGAGCAAGCTCACTGTTCTGGCCCTATAGGAAACACAGTAGAGTAGAAGAGTGCTCTTTTCTCAAAAGCGGAGTGTGTCTATTGTAAGGCAAGCTAGCGTTTGTTTCCCAGTCCTAAATGGAGTTGAGTCACATGCAGTTTATGGTCCTACGAGCAAGAGTTTTTTTCTGGTAAGAAGAGTCACTATTGCGCTCCCATTGCCATACACAGTGCAAATAGCACTCGCGTCTGTTCCCAGCAATTACAGTGTATTAGAATGAAGAGGAGCTACTGTTCTTGTCAGTTTCCTAAGCAGAGTTGAACTAGATGTGGCCCGTGTGTGTAGGAAGCACAGTTCTTTTGTTCTGTGCAAGCTCACTGTTCGGACCCCATAGAAAACACAGTAGAGTAGAAGACTGCTCTTTTCTCAAAAGCAGAGTGTGTTTCTCTTAAGGGGAGGTAGCGCTTGTTTCCCAGTCCTAAATGGAGTTGAATCACATGCAGTTTTTGGTCCTACGAGCAAGAGTTGTTTTCTGCTAAGGAAAGCCACTATTGTGCTCCCTTAGCCATACACAGTGCAAATAGCAATCACGTCTGTTCTCAGCAAGTACAGTGTATTGGAAAGAAGAGGAGATACTGTTCTTGTCAGTTTCCTAAGCAGAATTGAACTAGATATGACCCGTGTGTGTAGGAAGCACAGTTCTATTGTTCTGAGCAAGCCCACTGTTCGGACCCCATATGAAACATAGTAGAGTAGAAGAGTGCTCTTTTCTCAAAAGCAGAGTGTGTTTCTTGTAAGGCGAGCTAGCGTATGTTTCCCAGTCATAAATGGAGTTGAATCTCATGCAGTTTCTGGTCCTATGAGCAAGAGTTGTTTTCTGGTAAGAAGAGTCACTACTACGCTCCCATTGTCATACACAGGGCAAATAGCACTGTCGTCTATTCCCAGCATGTACTGTGTGTTGGACTGAAGAGGATCTACTGTTCTTGTCAGTTTCCTAAGCAGAGTTGAACTAGATATGGCCCGTGTGTGTAGGAAGCACAGTTCTTTTATTCTGAGCAAGCTCACTGTTCGGACACCATAGGAAACACAGTAGAGTAGACGAGTGCTCTATTCTCAAAAGCAGAGTGTGTTTCTTGTAAGGCTAGCTAGTGTTTGTTTCCTAGTCAGAAATGGAGTTGAATCCCATGCAGTTTCTGGTCCTAAGAGCAAGAGTTGTTTTCTGGTAAGAAGAGTCACTATTCGCTCCCATTGCCATACATAGTGCAAATAGCACTCGCGTCTGTTCCCAGCTAGTACACTGTATTGGACTGAAAAGGAGCTACTGTTCTTTTCAGTTTCCTAAGCAGAGTTGAACTAGATATGGCCCATGTGTGTAGGAAGCACAGTTCTTTTGTTTTGAGCAAGCTCACTGTTCGGACACCATAGGAAACACAGTAGAGTAGAAGAGTGCTCTTTTCTCAAAAGCAGAGTGTGTTTCTTGAAAGGCTAGCTAGTGTTTGTTTCCTAGTCAGAAATGGAGTTGAATCCCATGCAGTTTCTGGTCCTAAGAGCAAGAGTTGTTTTCTGGTAAGAAGAGTCACTATTCGCTCCCATTGCCATACATAGTGCAAATAGCACTCGTGTCTGTTCCCAGATAGTACACTGTATTGGACTGAAGAGGAGCTACTGTTCTTGTCAGTTTACTAAGCAGAGTTGAACTAGATATGGCCCGTGTGTGTAGGAAGCACAGTTCTTTTGTTCTGAGCAAGCTCACTGTTCGGACACCATGGGAAACACAGTAGAGTAGAAGAGTGCTCTTTTCTCAAAAGCAGAGTGTGTTTCTCACAAGGCGAGCTAGCGATTGTTTACCAGTCCTAAATGGAGTTGAATCACATGCAGTTTCTGGTCCTATGACCAAGAGTTGTTTTCTGGTAAGAAGAGTCACTATTGCGCGTCCATTGTCATACAGAGGGCAAATAGCACTGACATCTGTTCCCAGCATGTACAGTGTATTGGACTGAAGGGGATCTACTGTTCATGTCAATTTCCTGAGCAGAATTGAACTAGATATGTCCGTGTGTGTAGGAAGCACAGTTCTTTTGTTCTGAGCATGCTCACTCTTCGAACCCCATAGGAAACACAGTAGAGAAGAAGAGTGCTCTTTTCTCAAAAGCAGAGTGTGTTTCTTGTAAGGCGAGCTAGTGTTTGTTTCCCAGTCCTAAATGGAGTTGAATCCCATGCAGTTTCTGGTCCTAAAAGCAAGAGTAGTTTTCTGGTAAGAAGAGTCACTATTGCGCTCCCATTGCCATACACAGTGCAAATAGCACTCGCGTCTGTTCCCAACAATTACAGTGTATTAGAATGAAGAGGAGCTACTGTTCTTGTCAGTTTCCTAAGCAGAGTTGAACTAGATGTGGCCCGTGTGTGTAGGAAGCACAGTTCTTTTGTTCTGAGCAAGCTCACTGTTCGGACCCAATAGGAAACACAGTAGAGTAGAAGAGTGCTCTATCCTCAAAAGCAGAGTGTGTTTCTTGTAAGGCGAGCTAGTGTTTGTTTCCCAGTCCTAAATGGAGTTGAATCCCATGCAGTTTCTGGTCCTACAAGCAAGAGTTGTTTTCTGGTAAGAAGAGTCACTATTGTGCTCCCATTGCCATACACAGTGCAAATAGCACTCGCGTCTGTTCCCAACAATTACAGTGTATTAGAATGAAGAGGAGTTACTGTTCTTGTCAGTTTCCTAAGCAGAGTTGAACTAGATGTGGCCCATGTGTGTAGGAAGCACAGTTCTTTTGTTCTGAGCAAGCTCACTGTTCGGACACCATAGGAAACACAGTAGACTAGAAGAGTGCTCTTTTCTCAAAAGCAGAGTGTGTTTCTCATAAGGTGAGCTAGCGATTGTTTCCCAGTCTTAAATGGAGTTGAATCACATGCAGTTTCTGTTCCTATGAGCAAGATTTTTTTTCTGGTAAGAAGAGTCACTATTGCGCTCCCATGCCATCCACAGTGCAAATAGCACTCGCGTCTGCTCCCAGCAAGTACACTGTAGTGGACTGAAGAGGAGCTACTGTTCTTGTCAGTTTCCTAAGCAGAGTTGAACTAGATATGGCCCGTGTGTGTAGGAAGCACAGGTTTTTTGTTCTGAGCAAGCTCACTGTTCTGGCCCTATAGGAAACACAGAAGAGTAGAAGAGTGCTCTTTTCTCAAAAGCAGAGTGTGTTTCTTGTAAGGCGAGCTAGCGTTTGTTTCCCAGTCCTAAATGGAGTTGAATCACATGCAGTTTCTGGTCCTATGACCAAGAGTTGTTTTCTGGTAAGAAGAGTCACTATTGCGTGTCCAGTGTCATACAGAGGGCAAATAGCAATGGCATCTGTTCCCAGCATGTACAGTGTATTGGACTGAAGGGGATCTACTGTTCTTGTCAATTTCCTGAGCAGAATTGAACTAGATATGTCCGTGTGTGTAGGAAGCACAGTTCTTTTGTTCTGAGCAAGCTCTGTGTTCTGGACATATAGGAAACACAGTAGCGTAGAAGAGTCTTCTTTTCTCAAAAGCAGAGTGTGTTTCTTGTAAGGCGAGCTAGCGTTTGTTTCGCAGTCCTAAATGAAGTTGAATAACATGCAGTTTCTGGTCCTACGAGCAAGAGTTGTTTTCTGGTAAGAAGAGTCACTATTGCGCTCCCATTTTCATACACAGGGCAAATATCACTGGCATCTGTTCCCAGCATGTACAGTGTACTGGACTGAAGAGGAGCTACTGTTCTTGTCAGTTTCCTAAGCAGAGTTGAACTAGATATGGTCCCTGTGTGTAGGAAGCACAGTTCTTTTGTTCTGAGCAAGCTCACAGTTCTGGCCCTATAGGAAACACAGTAGAGTAGAAGAGTGCTCTTTTCTCAAAAGCAGAGTGTGTCTCTTGTAAGGCAAGCTAGCGTTTGTTTCCCAGTCCTAAATGGAGTTGAGTCACATGCAGTTTATGGTCCTACGAGCAAGAGTTTTTTTCTGGTAAGAAGTGTCACTATTGTGCTCCCATTGCCATACACAGTACAAATAGCACTCGCGTCTGTTCCCAGCAATTACAGTGTATTAGAATGAAGAGGAGCTACTGTTCTTGTCAGTTTCCTAAGCAGAGTTGAACTAGATGTGGCCTGTGTGTGTAGGAAGCACAGTTCTTTTTTCTGAGCAAGCTCAGTGTTCTGGCCCTATAGGAAACACAGTAGAGTAGAAGAGTGGTCTTTTCTCAAAAGCAGAGTGTGTTTCTTGTAAGGCGAGCTAGCGTTTGTTTCCCAGTCCTAAATGGAGTTGAATCTCATGCAGTTTCTGGTCCTATGAGCAAGAGTTGTTTTCTGGTAAGAAGAGTCACTACTACGCTCCCATTGTCATACACAGGGCAAATAGCACTGTCGTCTGTTCCCAGCATGTACAGTGTGTTGGACTGAAGAGGATCTACTGTTCTTGTCAGTTTCCTAAGCAGAGTTGAACTAGATGTGGCCCGTGTGTGTAGGAAGCACAGTTCTTTTGTTCTGAGCAAGCTCACTGTTCTGGCCCTATAGGAAACACAGTAGAGTAGAAGAGTGCTCTATCCTCAAAAGCGGAGTGTGTCTATTGTAAGGCAAGCTAGCGTTTGTTTCCCAGTCCTAAATGGAGTTGAGTCACATGCAGTTTATGGTCCTACGAGCAAGAGTTTTTTTCTGGTAAGAAGAGTCACTATTGCGCTCCCATTGCCATACACAGTGCAAATAGCACTCGCGTCTGTTCCCAGCAATTACAGTGTATTAGAATGAAGAGGAGCTACTGTTCTTGTCAGTTTCCTAAGCAGAGTTGAACTAGATGTGGCCCGTGTGTGTAGGAAGCACAGTTCTTTTGTTCTGAGCAAGCTCACTGTTCGGACCCCATAGAAAACACAGTAGAGTAGAAGACTGCTCTTTTCTCAAAAGCAGAGTGTGTTTCTCTTAAGGGGAGCTAGCGCTTGTTTCCCAGTCCTAAATGGATTTGTATCACATGCAGTTTTTGGTCCTACGAGCAAGAGTTGTTTTCTGCTAAGGAAAGCCACTATTGTGCTCCCTTAGCCATACACAGTGCAAATAGCAATCACGTCTGTTCTCAGCAAGTACAGTGTATTGGAAAGAAGAGGAGATACTGTTCTTGTCAGTTTCCTATGCAGAATTGAACTAGATATGACCCGTGTGTGTAGGAAGCACAGTTCTATTGTTCTGAGCAAGCCCACTGTTCGGACCCCATATGAAACATAGTAGAGTAGAAGAGTGCTCTTTTCTCAAAAGCAGAGTGTGTTTCTTGTAAGGCGAGCTAGCGTATGTTTCCCAGTCGTAAATGGAGTTGAATCTCATGCAGTTTCTGGTCCTATGAGCAAGAGTTGTTTTCTGGTAAGAAGAGTCACTACTACGCTCCCATTGTCATACACAGGGCAAATAGCACTGTCGTCTATTCCCAGCATGTACTGTGTGTTGGACTGAAGAGGATCTACTGTTCTTGTCAGTTTCCTAAGCAGAGTTGAACTAGATATGGCCCGTGTGTGTAGGAAGCACAGTTCTTTTATTCTGAGCAAGCTCACTGTTCGGACACCATAGGAAACACAGTAGAGTAGAAGAGTGCTCTTTTCTCAAAAGCAGAGTGTGTTTCTTGAAAGGCTAGCTAGTGTTTTTTCCTAGTCAGAAATGGAGTTGAATCCCATGCAGTTTCTTTTCCTAAGAGCAAGAGTTGTTTTCTGGTAAGAAGAGTCACTATTCGCTCCCATTGCCATACATAGTGCAAATAGCACTCGTGTCTGTTCCCAGATAGTACACTGTATTGGACTGAAGAGGAGCTACTGTTCTTGTCAGTTTACTAAGCAGAGTTGAACTAGATATGGCCCGTGTGTGTAGGAAGCACAGTTCTTTTGTTCTGAGCAAGCTCACTGTTCGGACACCATGGGAAACACAGTAGAGTAGAAGAGTGCTCTTTTCTCAAAAGCAGAGTGTGTTTCTCACAAGGCGAGCTAGCGATTGTTTACCAGTCCTAAATGGAGTTGAATCACATGCAGTTTCTGGTCCTATGACCAAGAGTTGTTTTCTGGTAAGAAGAGTCACTATTGCGCGTCCATTGTCATACAGAGGGCAAATAGCACTGACATCTGTTCCCAGCATGTACAGTGTATTGGACTGAAGGGGATCTACTGTTCATGTCAATTTCCTGAGCAGAATTGAACTAGATATGTCCGTGTGTGTAGGAAGCACAGTTCTTTTGTTCTGAGCATGCTCACTCTTCGAACCCCATAGGAAACACAGTAGAGTAGAAGAGTGCTCTTTTCTCAAAAGCAGAGTGTGTTTCTTGTAAGGCGAGCTAGTGTTTGTTTCCCAGTCCTAAATGGAGTTGAATCCCATGCAGTTTCTGGTCCTAAAAGCAAGAGTAGTTTTCTGGTAAGAAGAGTCACTATTGTGCTCACATTGCCATACACAGTGCAAATAGCACTCGCATCTGTTCCCAACAATTACAGTGTATTAGAATGAAGAGGAGCTACTGTTCTTGTCAGTTTCCTAAGCAGAGTTGAACTAGATGTGGCCCGTGTGTGTAGGAAGCACAGTTCTTTTGTTCTGAGCAAGCTCACTGTTCGGACCCAATAGGAAACACAGTAGAGTAGAAGAGTGCTCTATCCTCAAAAGCAGAGTGTGTTTCTTGTAAGGCGAGCTAGTGTTTGTTTCCCAGTCCGAAATGGAGTTGAATCCCATGCAGTTTCTGGTCCTACAAGAAAGAGTTGTTTTCTGGTAAGAAGAGTCACTATTGCGCTCCCATTGCCATACACAGTGCAAATAGCACTCGCGTCTGTTCCCAACAATTACAGTGTATTAGAATGAAGAGGAGTTACTGTTCTTGTCAGTTTCCTAAGCAGAGTTGAACTAGATGTGGCCCATGTGTGTAGGAAGCACAGTTCTTTTGTTCTGAGCAAGCTCACTGTTCGGACACCATAGGAAACACAGTAGAGTAGAAGAGTGCTCTTTTCTCAAAAGTAGAGTGTGTTTCTCATAAGGTGAGCTAGCGATTGTTTCCCAGTCTTAAATGGAGTTGAATCACATGCAGTTTCTGTTCCTATGAGCAAGATTTTTTTTCTGGTAAGAAGAGTCACTATTGCGCTCCCTTGCCATCCACAGTGCAAATAGCACTCGCGTCTGCTCCCAGCAAGTACACTGTGGTGGACTGAAGAGGAGCTACTGTTCTTGTCAGTTTCCTAAGCAGAGTTGAACTAGATATGGCCCGTGTGTGTAGGAAGCACAGGTTTTTTGTTCTGAGCAAGCTCACTGTTCTGGCCCTATAGGAAACACAGAAGAGTAGAAGAGTGCTCTTTTCTCAAAAGCAGAGTGTGTTTCTTGTAAGGCGAGCTAGCGTTTGTTTCCCAGTCCTAAATGGAGTTGAATCACATGCAGTTTCTGGTCCTATGACCAAGAGTTGTTTTCTGGTAAGAAGAGTCACTATTGCGCGTCCATTGTCATACAGAGGGCAAATAGCAATGGCATCTGTTCCCAGCATGTACAGTGTATTGGACTGAAGGGGATCTACTGTTCTTGTCAATTTCCTGAGCAGAATTGAACTAGATATGTCCGTGTGTGTAGGAAGCACAGTTCTTTTGTTCTGAGCAAGCTCTGTGTTCTGGCCATATAGGAAACACAGTAGCGTAGAAGAGTCTTCTTTTCTCAAAAGCAGAGTGTGTTTCTTGTAAGGCGAGCTAGCGTTTGTTTCGCAGTCCTAAATGAAGTTGAATAACATGCAGTTTCTGGTCCTACGAGCAAGAGTTGTTTCGAGGTTAGAAGAGTCACTATTGCGCTCCCATTTTCATACACAGGGCAAATATCACTGGCATCTGTTCCCAGCATGTACAGTGTACTGGACTGAAGAGGAACTACTGTTCTTGTCAGTTTCCTAAGCAGAGTTGAACTAGATATGGTCCCTGTGTGTAGGAAGCACAGTTCTTTTGTTCTGAGCAAGCTCACAGTTCTGGCCCTATAGGAAACACAGTAGAGTAGAAGAGTGCTCTTTTCTCAAAAGCAGAGTGTGTCTCTTGTAAGGCAAGCTAGCGTTTGTTTCCCAGTCCTAAATGGAGTTGAGTCACATGCAGTTTATGGTCCTACGAGCAAGAGTTTTTTTCTGGTAAGAAGTGTCACTATTGTGCTCCCATTGCCATACACAGTACAAATAGCACTCGCGTCTGTTCACAGCAATTACAGTGAATTAGAATGAAGAGGAGCTACTGTTCTTGTCAGTTTCCTAAGCAGAGTTGAACTAGATGTGGCCTGTGTGTGTAGGAAGCACAGTTCTTTTTTCTGAGCAAGCTCAGTGTTCTGGCCCTATAGGAAACACAGTAGAGTAGAAGAGTGGTCTTTTCTCAAAAGCAGAGTGTGTTTCTTGTAAGGCGAGCTAGCGTTTGTTTCCCAGTCCTAAATGGAGTTGAATCTCATGCAGGTTCTGGTCCTATGAGCAAGAGTTGTTTTCTGGTAAGAAGAGTCACTACTACGCTCCCATTGTCATACACAGGGCAAATAGCACTGTCGTCTGTTCCCAGCATGTACAGTGTGTTGGACTGAAGAGGATGTACTGTTCTTGTCAGTTTCCTAAGCAGAGTTGAACTAGATGTGGCCCGTGTGTGTAGGAAGCACAGTTCTTTTGTTCTGAGCAAGCTCACTGTTCTGGCCCTATAGGAAACACAGTAGAGTAGAAGAGTGCTCTTTTCTCAAAAGCGGAGTGTGTCTATTGTAAGGCAAGCTAGCGTTTGTTTCCCAGTCCTAAATGGAGTTGAGTCACATGCAGTTTATGGTCCTACGAGCAAGAGTTTTTTTCTGGTAAGAAGAGTCACTATTGTGCTCCCATTGCCATACACAGTGCAAATAGCACTCGCGTCTGTTCCCAGCAATTACAGTGTATTAGAATGAAGAGGAGCTACTGTTCTTGTCAGTTTCCTAAGCAGAGTTGAACTAGATGTGGCCCGTGTGTGTAGGAAGCACAGTTCTTTTGTCCTGAGCAAGCTCACTGTTCGGACCCCATAGAAAACACAGTAGAGTAGAAGACTGCTCTTTTCTCAAAAGCAGAGTGTGTTTCTCTTAAGGGGAGCTAGCGCTTGTTTCCCAGTCCTAAATGGAGTTGAATCACATGCAGTTTTTGGTCCTACGAGCAAGAGTTGTTTTCTGCTAAGGAAAGCCACTATTGTGCTCCCTTAGCCATACACAGTGCAAATAGCAATCACGTCTGTTCTCAGCAAGTACAGTGTATTGGAAAGAAGAGGAGATACTGTTCTTGTCAGTTTCCTAAGCAGAATTGAACTAGATATGACCCGTGTTTGTAGGAAGCACAGTTCTATTGTTCTGAGCAAGCCCACTGTTCGGACCCCATATGAAACATAGTAGAGTAGAAGAGTGCTCTTTTCTCAAAAGCAGAGTGTGTTTCTTGTAAGGCGAGCTAGCGTATGTTTCCCAGTCGTAAATGGAGTTGAATCTCATGCAGTTTCTGGTCCTATGAGCAAGAGTTGTTTTCTGGTAAGAAGAGTCACTACTACGCTCCCATTGTCATACACAGGGCAAATAGCACTGTCGTCTATTCCCAGCATGTACTGTGTGTTGGACTGAAGAGGATCTACTGTTCTTGTCAGTTTCCTAAGCAGAGTTGAACTAGATATGGCCCGTGTGTGTAGGAAGCACAGTTCTTTTATTCTGAGCAAGCTCACTGTTCGGACACCATAGGAAACACAGTAGAGTAGACGAGTGCTCTATTCTCAAAAGCAGAGAGTGTTTCTTGTAAGGCTAGCTAGTGTTTGTTTCCTAGTCAGAAATGGAGTTGAATCCCATGCAGTTTCTGGTCCTAAGAGCAAGAGTTGTTTTCTGGTAAGAAGAGTCACTATTCGCTCCCATTGCCATACATAGTGCAAATAGCACTCGCGTCTGTTCCCAGCTAGTACACTGTATTGGACTGAAGAGGCGCAACTGTTCTTTTCAGTTTCCTAAGCAGAGTTGAACTAGATATGGCCCATGTGTGTAGGAAGCACATTTCTTTGGTTCTGAGCAAGCTCACTGTTCAGACCCAATAGGAAACACAGTAGAGTAGAAGAGTGCTCTATCCTCAAAAGCAGAGTGTGTTTCTTGTAAGGCGAGCTAGTGTTTGTTTCCCAGTCCTAAATGGAGTTGAATCCCATGCAGTTTCTGGTCCTACAAGCAAGAGTAGTTTTCTGGTAAGAAGAGTCACTACTACGCTCCCATTGTCATACACAGGGCAAATAGCACTGTCGTCTGTTCCCAGCATGTACTGTGTGTTGGACTGAAGAGGATCTACTGTTCTTGTCAGTTTCCTAAGCAGAGTTGAACTAGATATGGCCCGTGTGTGTAGGAAGCACAGTTCTTTTATTCTGAGCAAGCTCACTGTTCGGACACCATAGGAAACACAGTAGAGTAGACGAGTGCTCTATTCTCAAAAGCAGAGTGTGTTTCTTGTAAGGCTAGCTAGTGTTTGTTTCCTAGTCAGAAATGGAGTTGAATCCCATGCAGTTTCTGGTCCTAAGAGCAAGAGTTGTTTTCTGGTAAGAAGAGTCACTATTCGCTCCCATTGCCATACTTAGTGCAAATAGCACTCGCGTCTGTTCCCAGCTAGTACACTATATTGGACTGAAGAGGAGCTACTGTTCTTTTCACTTTCCTAAGCAGAGTTAAACTAGATATGGCCCATGTGTGTAGGAAGCACAGTTCTTTTGTTTTGAGCAAGCTCACTGTTCGGACACCATAGGAAACACAGTACAGTAGAAGAGTGCTCTTTTCTCAAAAGCAGAGTGTGTTTCTTGTAAGGCTAGCTAGTGTTTGTTTCCTAGTCAGAAATGGAGTTGAATCCCATGCAGTTTCTGGTCCTAAGAGCAAGAGTTGTTTTCTGGTAGGAAGAGTCACTATTCGCTCCCATTGCCATACATAGTGCAAATAGCACTCGCGTCTGTTCCCAGCTGGTACACTGTATTGGACTGAAGAGGAGCTACTGTTCTTGTCAGTTTCCTAAGCAGAGTTGAACTAGATATGGCCCGTGTGTGTAGGAAGCACAGTTCTTTTGTTCTGAGCAAGCTCACTGTTCTGGCCCTATAGGAAACACAGTAGAGTAGAAGAGTGCTCTTTTCTCAAAAGCAGAGTGTGTTTACTGTAAGGCGAGCTAGCGTTTGTTTTCATGTCCTAAATGGAGTTGAATCCCATGCAGATTCTGGTCCTACAAGCAAGAGTTGTTTTCTGGTAAGAAGAGTCACTATTGTGCTCCCGATGCAATACACAGTGCAAATAGCAATCGTGTCTGTTCCCAGCAAGTACAGTTTATTGGAAAGTAGAGGAGCTACTGTTCTTTTCAGTTTCCTAAGCAGAGTTGAATGGATATGGCCCGTCTGTTTAGGAAGAACAGCTCTTTTTTTCTGAGCAATCTAACTGTTCGGTCCAAATAGGAAAAACAGTAGAGTAGAAGAGTGCTCTTTTCTCAAAAGCAGAGTGTGTTTCTTGGAAGGCTAACTAGTGTTTGTTTCCCAGTCATAAACGGAGTTGAATCCCATGCAGTTTGTGGTCCTACGAGCAAGAGTTGTTTTCTGGTAAGAAGAGTCACTATAGCGCTCCCATTGCCATACACAGTGCAAATAGCACTCGCATCTGCTCCCAGCAATTACACTGCATTGGACTGAAGAGGATCTACTGTTCTTGTCAGTTTCCTAAGCAGAGTTGAACTAGATGTGGCCCGTGTGTAGGAAGCACAGTTCTTTTGTTCTGAGCAAGCTCACTGTTTTGGTCCTATAGGAAACACAGTAGAGTAGAAGAGTGCTCTTTTCTCAAAAGCAGAGTGTGTTTCTTGTAAGGTCAGCTAGCGTTTGTTTCCCAGTACTAAATGGCGTTGAATCACATGCAGTTTTTGGTCCTACGACCCAGAGTTGTTTTCTGGTAAGGAAAGTCACTATTGTGTTCCCTTTGCCATACTCAGTGCAAATAGCACTCCCGTCTGTTCCCAGCAAGTTCAGTGTATTGGACGGAAGAGGATCTACTGTTCTTCTCACTTTCCTAAGCACAGTTGAACTAGATATGGCCCGTGTGTGTAGGAAGCACAGATTTTTGTTCTGAGCAAGCTCACTGTTCTGGCCCTATAGAAAACACAGTAGAGTAGAAGAGTGCTCTTTTCTCAAAAGCAGAGTTTTTTTCTTGTAAGGCGAGCTAGCGTTTGTTTCCCAGTCCTAAATGGAGTTGAATCCCACGCAGTTTCTGGTCCTAGGAGCAAGAGTTGTTTTCTTGTAAGAAGAGTCACTATTGTGCTCCCATTGTCATACACAGGGCAAATAGCACTGGTATCTCTTCCCAGGATGTACAGTGTATTGGACTGAAGAGGAGCTACTGTTCTTGTCAGTTTCTTAAGCAGAGTTGAAGTAGATGTGGCCCGTGTGTATAGGAAGCACAGTTCTTTTGTTCTGAGCAAGCTCTGTGATCTGGCCATATAGGAAACACAGTAGCATAGAAGAGTGCTCTATTCTCAAAAGCAGAGTGTGTTTCTTGTAAAGCGAGCTAGCGTTTGTTTCCCAGTCCTAAATGAAATTGAATAACATTCATTTTCTGGTCCCACGAGCAAGAGTTGTTTCGAGGAAAGAAGAGTCACTGTTGCGCTCCCATTTTCATACACAGGGCAAATAGCACTGGCATCTGTTCCCAGCATGTACAGTGTATTGGATGGAAGAGGATCTACTGTTCTTATCAGTTTCCTAAACAGAGTTGAACTAGATATGGCCCGTGTGTGTAGGAAGCACAGTTCTTTTGTTCTGAGCAAGCTCACTGTTCGGACAACATAGGAAACACAGTAGAGTATTAGAGTGTTCTTTTCTCAAAAGCAGAGTGTGTTTCTTCTAAGGGGAGCTAGCGTTTTTTCCCTGTCCTAAATGGAGTTGAATCACATGCAGTTTTTGGTCCTACGAGCAAGAGTTGTTTTCTGGTAAGAAGAGTCACTATTGCGCTCCAATTGCCATACACAGTGCAAATAGCACTCGTTTCTGTTCCCAGCAAGTACAGTGTGTTGGACTGAAGAGGAGCTACTGTTCTTGTCAGTTTCCTAAGCAGAGTTGAACTAGATATGGCCCCTGCGTGTAGGAAGCACAGTTCATTTGTTCTGAGCAAGCTCACTCTTCTGGCCCTATAGGAAACACAGTAGAGTAGAAGAGTGCTCTTTTCTCAAAAGCAGAGTGTGTTTCTTGTAAGGCAAGCTAGCGTTTTTTTTCCCAGTCCTAAAGGGAGTTGAATTCCATGCAGTTTCTGGTCCTATGAGCAAGAGTTATTTTCTGGTAAGATGAGTCACTATTGTGCTCCCGATGCCATACACAGTGCAAATAGCAATCGCGTCTGTTCCCAGCAGGTACAGTGTATTGGAGAGAAGAGGATCTACTGTTCTTGTCAGTTTCCTAAGCAGAGTTGAGTGGATATGGTCCGTCTGTGTAGGAAGAACAGCTCTTTTGTTCTGAGCAATCTCACTGTTCGGTTCCAATAGGAAACACAGTAGAGTAGAAGAGTGCTCTGTTCTCAAAAACAGAGTGTGTTTCTTGTAAGGCTAGCTAGTGTTTGTTTCCCAGTCAGAAACGGAGTTGAATCACATGCAGTTTCAGGTCCTACGAGCAAGATTTGTTTTCTGGTAAGAAGAGTCACTATAGCGCTCCCATTGCCATACACAGTGCAAATAGCACTCGCTTCTACTTCCAGCAATTACTCTGTATTGGACTAAAGAGGATCTACTGTTCTTTTCAGTTTCCTAAGGAAGTTGAACTAGATGTGTCCCGTGTGTAGGAAGCACAGTTCTTTTGTTCTGAGCAAGCTCACTGTTCTGGCCCTATAAGAAACATAGTAGAGTAGAAAAGTGATCTTTTCTCAAAAGCAGACTGTGTTTCTTGTAAGGCGAGCTAGCGTTTGTTTCCCAGTACTACATGGAGTTGAATCACATGCAGTTTCTGGTCCTACAAGCAAGAGTTGTTTTCTGGTAAGAAGAGTCACTATTGTGCTCCCATTGCCATACACAGTGCAAATAGCTCTCGTGTCTGCTCCCAGCAAGTACAGTGTATTGGACTGAAGAGGAGCTACTATTCTTGTCAGTTTCCTAAGCAGAGTTGAACTAGATATGACCCGTGTGTGTAGGAAACACAGTTCTTTTGTTCTGAGCAAGCTCAGTGTTCTGGGCCTATAGGAAACACAGTAGAGTAGAAGAGTGCTCTTTTCTCAAAAGCAGAGTGTGTTTCTTGTAAGGCGAGCTAGCGTTTGTTTCCCAGTCCTAAATGGAATTGAATCACATGAAGGTTCTGGTACTACGAGCAAGAGTTGTTTTCTGGTAAGGAAAGTCATTATGGTGCTCCCTTTGCCATACACAGTGCAAATAGCACTCGCCTCTGCTCCCAGCAAGTACAGTGTAGTGGACTGAAGAGGAGCTACTGTTCTTGTCAGTTTCCTAAGCAGAGTTGAACTAGATATGGCCCGTGTGTGTAGGAAGCCCAGTTCTTTTGTTCTGAGCAAGCTCACTGTTCTGGCCTTATTGGAAACACAGTAGAGTAGAAGAGTGCTCTTTTCTCAAAAGCAGAGAGTGTTACTTGTAAGGCTAGCTAGCGTTTGTTTCCCAGTCCTAAATGGAGTTGTATCCCATGCAGTTTCTGGTCCTACGAGCAAGAGATGTTTTCTGGTAAGAAGAGTCACTATTGCCCTCCCATTGACATACATAGTGCAAATAGCACTCCTGTCTGTTGCCAGCATGTACAGTGTATTGGAGAGAAGAGGAGCTACTGTTCTGGTCAGTTTACTAAGCAGAGTTGAACTAGATATGGCCCGTGTGTGTAGGAAGCACAGTTCTTTTGTTCTGAGCAAGCACACTTTTCTGGCCCTATAGGAAACACAGTAGAGTAGAAGAGTGCTCTTTCTCAAAAGCAGAGTGTGTTTCTTGTAAGGCGAGCTAGCGTTTGTTTCCCAATCCAAAATGGTGTTGAATCACATGCAGTTTCTGGTCCTACGAGCAAGAGCTGTTTTCTGGTAAGAAGAGTCACTATTGTGCTCCCATTGTCATACACAGCGCAAATAGCACGGGCGTCTGTTCCCAGCATGTACAGTGTATTGGACTGAAGAGGATCTACTCTTCTTGTCAGTTTCCTAAGCAGAGTTGAACTAGATATGGCCCGTGTGTGTAGGAAGACCAGGTCTTTTGTTCTGAGCAAGCTCACTGTTCTGGCCCTTTAAGAAACACAGTAGAGTAGAAGAGTGCTCTTTTCTCAAAAGTAGAGTGTGTTTCTTCTAAGGCAAGCTAGCTTTTGTTTCACAGTCCTAAAAAGAGTTGAATCACATGCAGTTTCTGGTCCTACAGGCAAGAGTTGTTTTCTGGTAAGAAGAGTCACTATTGAGCTCCCATTGTCATACACAGTGCAAATAGCTCTGGCCTCTGCTCCCAGCAAGAACATTGTATTGGACAGAAGAGGAGCTACTGTTTTTGTCAGTTTCCTAAGCAGAGTTGAACAACATATGGCCCGTATGTGTAGGAAGCACAGTTCTTTTGTTCTGAGCAAGCTCACTGTTCTGGTCCTATAGGAAAAACAGTAGAGTAGAAGAGTGCTCTTTTCTCAAAAGTAGAGTGTGTTTCTTGTAAGGCGAGCGAGCGTTTGTTTCCCAGTCCTAAGTGGAGTTGAATCACATGCAGTTTCTGGTCCTATGAGCAAGAGTTGTTTTCTGGTAAGAAGAGTCACTATTGTGCTCCCATTGCCTTACACAGTGCAAATAGCCCTCGTGTCTGCTCCCAGCAAGTACAGTGTATTGGACTGAAGAGGAGATACTGTTCTTTTCAGGTTCCTAAGCAGAGTTGAACTAGATATGGCCCGTGTGTGTAGGAAGTACATTTCTTTTGTTCTGAGCAAGCTCACTGTTCGGGCTCTATAGGAAACACAGTAGAGTAGAAGAGTGCTCTTTTCAAAAAAGCAGAGTGTGTTTCTTCTAAGGCAAGCTAGCTTTTGTTTCCCAGTCCTAAATGGAGTTGAATCACATGCAGTTTCTGGTCTTACAAGCAGGAGTTGTTTTCTGGTAAGAAGAGTCACTTTTGAGCTCCCATTTTCATACACAGTGAAAATAGCACTTGCGTTTGTTCCCAAGATGTACAGTGTATTTGACTGAAGAGAAGCTACTGTTCTTGTCCGTTTCCTAAGCAGAGTTGAACTAGATATGGCCCGTGTGTGTAGGAAGCACAGTTCTTTTGTTCTGAACAAGCTCACTGTTTGGACCCCAAAGGAAACACAGTAGAGTAGAAAAGTGCTCTTTTCTCAAAAGCAGAGTGTGTTTCTTGTAAGGCTAGCTAGTGTTTGTTTCTCAGTCAGAAACGGAGTTGAATCCCATGCAGTTTCTTGTCCTACGAGCAAGAGTTGTTTTCTGGTTAGAAGAGTCACTATTGCGCTCCCATTGCCATACACAGTGAAAATAGCACTCACCTCTGCTCCCAGCAAGTACAGTGTATTGGACTGAAGAGGAGCTACTGTTCTTGTCAGTTTCCTAAGCAGAGTTGAACTAGATGTGGCCCATGTGTGTAGGAAGCACAGTTCTTTATTTCTGAGCAAGCTCACTATTCTGGCTCTATAGGAAACACAGTAGAGTAGAAGAGTGCTCTTTTCTCAAAAGCAGAGTGTGTTTCTTGTAAGGCGAGCTAGCGTTTGTTTCCCAGTCCTAAATGGAGTTGAATCCCATGCAGTTTCTGGTCCTACAAACAACAGTTGTTTTCTGGTATGAAGAGTCACTATTGTGCTAACTTTGCCATAGGCAGTGCAAATAGCACTCGTGTCTGTTCCCAGCAAGTACTGTGTATTGGACAGAGGAGGAGCTACTGTTCTTGTCAGTTTCCTAAGCAGAGTTGAACTAGATATGGCCCGTGTGTGTAGGAAGCACAGTTCTTTTGTTCTGAGCAAGCTCACTGTTCTGGCCAATTAGGAAACACAGTAGAGTGGAAGAGTGCTCTTTTCTCAAAAGCAGAGTGTGTTTCTTGTAAGGCGAGCTAGCGTTTGTTTCCCAGTCCTAAATGGTGTTGAATCTCAGGCAGTTTCTGGTTCTATGAGCAAGAGTTGTTTTCTGGTAAGAAGAGTCACCATTGCGCTCCCATTGCAATACACAGTGATAATAGCACTCGCGTCTGTTCCCAGCAAGTACTGTGTATTGGACAGAGGAGGAGCTACTGTTCTTGTCAGTTTCCTAAGCAGAGTTGAACTAGATATGGCCCGTGTGTGTAGGAAGCACAGTTCTTTTCTTCTGAGCAAGCTCACTTTTCGGACACCATAGGAAACACAGTAGAGTAGAAGAGTGTTCTTTTATCAAATGCAGAGTGTGTTTCTTTTAAGACTAGCTAGTTTAGTTTCCCAGTCAGAAACGGAGTTGAATCCCATGCAGTTTCTGGTCCTACGAGGAAGAGTTGTTTTCTGGTAAGAGGTTTTAATATTGCGCTCCCATTGCCATAAACAGTGCAAATAGCACTCGCGTCTGCTCCCAGCAAGTACAGTGTACTGGACTGAAGAGGAGCTACTGTTCTTGTCAGTTTCCTAAGCAGAGTTGAACTAGATGTGGCCCGTTTGTGTAGGAAGCACAGTTACTTTGTTCTGAGCAAGCTCACTGTTCTGGCCCTATAAGAAACACTGTAGAGTAGAAGAGTGCTCTTTTCTCAAAAGCAGAGTGTGTTTTTTTGTAAGGGAAGCTAGAGTTTGTTTCCCAGTCCTAAATGGAGTTGAATCACATGCAGTTTCGGGTCCTATGATCAAGAATTGTTTTCTGGTAAGGAAAGTCACTATTGCGCTCCCTTAGCCACACACAGTGCAAATAGCACTGGCGTATGTTCCCACAAGTACAGTGTATTGGAAAGAAGAGGATATACTGTTCTTGTCAGTTTCCTAAGCAGAGTTGAACTAGATATGACCCGTGTGTGTAGGAAGCACAGTTCTTTTTTTCTGAGCAAGCTCACGGTTCGGAGCCCTTAGGAATCACAGTAGAGTAGAAGAGTGCTCTTTTCTCAAAAGCAGAGTGTGTTTCTTGTAAGGCGAGCTAGCGTTTGTTTGCCAGTCCTAAATGGAGTTGAATCACATGCAGTTTCTGGTCCTATGAACAAGAGTTGTTTTTATTGTAAGAAGAGTCACTATTATGCTCCCATTGTCATACTCAGTGCAAATAGCACTGTCGTCTGTTCCCAGCATGTACAATGTATTGGACTGAAGAGGATCTTCTGTTCTTGTCAGTTTCCAAAGCAGAGTTGAACTAGATATGGCCCGTGTGTGTAGGAAGCACAGTTCTTTTGTTCTGAGCTAGCTCACTCTTCTGGCCCTGTAGGAAACACAGTAGAGTAGAAGATTGCTCTTTTCTCAAAAGCAGAGTGTGTTTCTTGTAAGGCGAGCTAGCGTTTGTTTCCCAGTCCTAAATGCAGTTGAATCCCATGCAGTTTCTGGTCCTACGAGCAAGAGTTGTTTTCTGGTAAGAAGAGTCACTATTGTGCTCCCATTGACCTACACAAAGCAAATAGCATGGGCGTCTGTTCCCAGCATGTACAGTGTATTGGACTGAAGAGGATCTACTCTTCTTGTCAGTTTCCTAAGCAGAGTTGAACTAGATATGGCCCGTGTGTGTAGGAAGCACAGTTCTTTTTTTCTGAGCAAGCTCACTGTTCTGGCCCTATAAGAAACACAGTAGAGTAGAAGAGTGCTCTTTTCTCAAAAGCAGAGTGTGTTTCTTGTAAGGCGAGCTAGCATTTGTTTCCCAACCTAAATGGAGTTGAATCACATGCAGTTTCTGGTCCTACTTGCAAGAGTTGTGTTCTGGTAAAAAGAGTCACTATTGTTCTTTCATTGCCATACACAGTGCAAATAGCACTCGCGTCTGTTCCCAGCCAAGTACAGTGTATTGTACAGTAGAGGAGCTACTCTTCTTGTCAGTTTCCTAAGCACAGTTGAACTAGATATGGCCCGTGTGTGTAAAAAGCACAGTCCTTTTGTTCTGAGCTAGCTCACTCTTCTGGCCCTATAGGAAACACAGTAGAGTAGAAGAGTGCTCTTTTCTCAAAAGCAGAGTGTGTTTCTTGTAAGGCAAGCTAGCGTTTGTTTCCCAGTCCTAAATGCAGTTGAATCCCATGCAGTTTCTGGTCCTACGAGCAAGAGTTGTTTTCTGGTAAGAAGAGTCACTATTGTGCTCCCATTGACCTACACAAAGCAAATAGCATGGGCGTCTGTTCCCAGCATGTACAGTGTATTGGACTGAAGAGGATCTACTCTTCTTGTCAGTTTCCTAAGCAGAGTTGAACTAGATATGGCCCGTGTGTGTAGGAAGCACAGTTCTTTTGTTCTGAGCAAGCTCACTGTTCTGGCCCTATAAGAAACACAGTAGAGTAGAAGGGTGCTCTTTTCTCAAAAGCAGAGTGTGTTTCTTGTAAGGCGAGCTAGCATTTGTTTCCCAACCTAAATGGAGTTGAATCACATGCAGTTTCTGGTCCTACTTGCAAGAGTTGTGTTCTGGTAAAAAGAGTCACTATTGTTCTTTCATTGCCATACACAGTGCAAATAGCACTCGCGTCTGTTCCCAGCCAAGTACAGTGTATTGAACTGAAGAGGAGCTACTATTGTTGTCAGTTTCCTAAGCAGAGTTGAACTAGATATGGACGGTGTGTGTAGGAAGCAAAGTTCTTTTGTTCTGAGCAAGCTCACTGTTCTGGCCCTTTAGGAAACACAGTAGAATAGAAGAGTGCTCATTTCTCAAAAGCAGAGTGTGTTTCTTCTAAGGCGAGCTAGCATTTTTTTTCCCAGTCCTAAATGAAGTTGAATCACATGCAGTTTCTTGTCCTATGAGCAAGAGTTTTTTTCTGGTAAGAAGAGTCACTATTGTGCTCCCATTGCAATACACAGTGCAAATAGCACTCAAGTATGTTCCCAGCAAGTACAGTGTATTGGACTGAAGAGGACCTACTGTTCTTGTCAGTTCCTAAGCAGAGTTGAACTAGATATGACCCGTGTGTGTAGGAAGGACATTTCTTTTGTTCTGAGCAAGCTCACTGTTCAAACTCCATATGAAACACAGTAGAATAGAAGAGTGCTCTTTTCTCAAAAGCAGAGTGTGTTTCTTGTAAGGCTAGCTAGTGTTTGTGTTCCAGTCAGAAACGGAGTTGAATCCCATGCCTTTTCTGTTCTTACAAGCAAGAGTTTTTTTCTGGTAAGAAGAGTCACTATTGCACTCCCATTGCCATACACAGTGCAAATAGCACTCGCGTCTGTTCCCAGCATGTACAGTGTATTGGACTGAAGAGGAGCTACTGTTCTTGTCAGTTTCCTAAGCAGAGTTGAACTAGATATAGCCCGTGTGTGTAGGAAGCACAGTTCTTTTGTTCTGAGCAAGCTCACTGTTCTGGCCCTATAGGATACACAGTAGAGTAGAAGAGTGCTTTTTTCTCAAAAGCAGAGTGTGTTTCTTGTAAGGTGAGCTAGTGTTTGTTTCCCAGTCCTAAATGGAATTGAATCACATGCAGTTTTTAGTACTACAATCAAGAGTTGTTTTCTGGTAAAGAAAGTCACTATTGCGCTCACTTTGCCATACACAGTGCAAATAACACTCGCATCTGTTCCCAGCAAGTACAGTGTATTGGACTGAAGAGGAGCTACTGTTCTTGTCAGTTTCCTAAGCAGAGTTGAATTAGATATGTCCCGTTTGTGTAGGAAGCACAGTTCTTTTGTTCTGAGAAAGCTCACTGTTCTGGCCTTATAGGAAACACAGTAGAGTAGAAGAGTGCTCTTTTCTCAAAAGCAGAGTGTGTTTCTTGTAAGGCAAGCTAGTGTTTGTTTCCCAGTCCTAAATGGAGTTGAATCCCATGCAGTTTCTGGTCCTACAAACAATAGTTGTTTTCTGGTATGAAGAGTCACTATTGTGCTCCCATTGTAATACACAGGGCAAATAGCACTGGCGTCTGTTCCCAGCATATACAGTGTATTAGACTGAAGAGAATCTACTGTTCTTGTCAGTTTCCTAAGCAGAGTTGAACTAGATATGGCCCGTGTGTGTAGGAAGCACAGTTCTTTTGTTCTGAGCAAGCTAACTTTTCTGGCCCTATAGGAAACATAGTAGAGTAGAAGAGACTTTTTTCTCAAAAGCAGAGTGTGTTTCTTTTAAGGCAAGCTAGCGTTTCTTTCCCAGTTAAATGGAGTTGAATCACATGCAGTTTCTGGTCCTACAAGCAAGAGTTGTTTTCTGGTAAAAAGAGTCACTATGGAGCTCCCATTGTCATACACAGTGCAAATAGCACTCCAGTCTGCACCCAGCTAGTACAGTGTATTGGACTGAAGATGAGCTACTGTTCTTGTCAGTTTCCTAAGCACAGTTGAACTAGATATGGCCCGTGTGTGTAGGAAGCACAGTTCTTTTGTTCTGAGCAAGCTCACTGTTCAGACCCCTTAGGAAACATAGTAGAGTAGATGAGTACTCTTTTCTCAAAAGCAGAGTGTGTTTCTTGTAAGGCAAGCTAGCGTTTGTTTCCCAGTCCTAAATGGAGTTGAATCACATGCAGTTTCTGGTCTTACAAGCAAGAGTTGTTTTCTGGTAAGAACAGACACTATTGTGCTCCCATTACCATACACAGTGCAAATAGCAATCGCGTCTGTTCCCAGCAAGTACAGTGTATTGGACTGAAGAGGAGCTACTGTTCTTGTCAGTTTCATAAGCAGAGTTGAACTAGATATGGCCCGTGTGTGTATGAAGCACAGTTCTTTTGTTCTGAGCAAGCTCACTGTTCTGGCCCTATAGGATACACAGTAGAGTAGAAGAGTGCTCTTTTCTCAAAAGCAGAGTGTGTTTCTTTTAAGGTGAGCTAACGTTTGTTTCCCAATTCTAAATGGAATTGAATCACATGCAGTTTTTGGTACTACGATCAAGAGTTGTTTTCTGGTAAGGAAAGTCACTATTGTGCCAGCTTTGCCATAGGCAGTGCAAATAGCACTCGTGTCTGTTCCCAGCAAGTACTGTGTATTGGACAGAGGAGGACCTACTGTTCTTGTCAGTTTCCTAAGCAGAGTTGAACTAGATATGGCCCGTGTGTGTAGGAAGCACAGTTCTTTTGTTCTGAGCAAGCTCACTGTTCTGGCCCTTTAGGAAACACAGTAGAGTAGAAGAGTGCTCTTTTCTCAAAAGCAGAGTGTGTTTCTTGTAAGGCGAGCTAGCGTTTGTTTCCCAGTCCTAAATGGTGTTGAATCTCAGGCAGTTTCTGGTCCTATGAGCAAGAGTTGTTTTCTGGTAAGAAGAGTCACCATTGCGCTCCCATTGCCATACACAGTGCAAATAGCACTCGCGTCTGTTCCCAGCAAGTACTGTGTATTGGACAGAGGAGGAGCTACTGTTCTTGTCAGTTTCCTAAGCAGAGTTGAACTAGATATGGCCCGTGTGTGTAGGAAGCACAGTTCTTTTGTTCTGAGCAAGCTCACTGTTCAGACCCCATAGGAAACAAAGTAGAGTAGAAGAGTGTTCTTTTCTCAAATGCAGAGTGTGTTTCTTTTAAGGCTAGCTAGTTTTGTTTCCCAGACAGAAACGGAGTTGAATCCCATGCATTTTCTGGTCCTACGAGTAAGAGTTGTTTTCTGGTAAGAGGTTTCACTATTGCGCTCCCATTGCCATACACAGTGCAAATAGCACTCGTGTCTGTTCCCAGCAAGTACTGTGTATTGGAGAGGAGGAGCTACTGTTCTTGTCACTTTCCTAAAAAGAGTTGAACTAGATATGGCACGTGTGTGTAGGAAGCACAGTTCTTTTGTTCTGAGCAAGCTCACTTTTCGGACCCCATAGGAAACACAGTAGAGTAGAAGAGTGTTCTTTTACCAAATGCAGAGTGTGTTTCTTTTAAGGCTAGGTAGTTTAGTTTCCCAGTCCGAAACGGAGTTGAATCCCATGCTGTTTCTGGTCCTACAAGGAAGAGTTTTTTTCTGGTAAGAGGTTTTAATATTGCGCTCCCATTGCCATACACAGTGCAAATAGCACTCGCGTCTGCTCCCAGCAAGTACAGTGTACTGGACTGAAGAGGAGCTACTGTTCTTGTCAGTTTCCTAAGCAGAGTTGAACTAGATGTGTCCCGTTTGTGTAGGAAGCACAGTTCCTTTGTTCTGAGCAAGCTCACTGTTCTGGCCCTATAAGAAACACTGTAGAATAGAAGAGTGCTCTATTCTCAAAAGCAAAGTGTGTTTTTTGTAAGGGAAGCTAGAGTTTGTTTCCCAGTCCTAAATGGAGTTGAATCACATGCAGTTTCGGGTCCTATGATCAAGAGTTGTTTTGTGGTAAGGAAAGTCACTATTGCGCTCCCATAGCCACACACAGTGCAAATAGCACTGGCGTATGTTCCCACAAGTACAGTGTATTGGAAAGAAGAGGATATACTGTTCTTGTCAGTTTCCTAAGCAGAGTTGAACTAGATATGACCCGTGTGTAGGAAGCACAGTTCTTTTTTTCTGAGCAAGCTCACGGTTCGGAGCCCTTAAGAATCACAGTAGAGTAGAAGAGTGCTCTTTTCTCAAAAGCAGAGTGTGTTTCTTGTAAGGCGAGCTAGCGTTTGTTTGCCAGTCCTAAATGGAGTTGAATCACATGCAGTTTCTGGTCCTATGAGCAAGAGTTGTTTTTATTGTAAGTAGAGTCACTATTATGCTCCCATTGTCATACACAGCGCAAATAGCACTGTCGTCTGTTCCCAGCATGTACAATGTATTGGACTGAAGAGGATCTTCTGTTCTAGTCAGTTTCCAAAGCAGAGTTGAACTAGATATGGCCCGTGTGTGTAGGAAGCACAGTTCTTTTGTTCTGAGCTAGCTCACTCTTCTGGCCCTATAGGAAACACAGTAGAGTAGAAGAGTGCTCTTTTCTCAAAAGCAGAGTGTGTTTCTTGTAAGGCAAGCTAGCGTTTGTTTCCCAGTCCTAAATGCAGTTGAATCCCATGCAGTTTCTGGTCCTACGAGCAAGAGTTTTTTTCTGGTAAGAAGAGTCACTATTGTGCTCCCATTGTCCTACACAAAGCAAATAGCATGGGCGTCTGTTCCCAGCATGTACAGTGTATTGGACTGAAGAGGATCTACTCTTCTTGTCAGTTTCCTACGCAGAGTTGAACTAGATATGGCCCGTGTGTAGGAAGCACAGTTCTTTTGTTCTGAGCAAGCTCACTGTTCTGGCCCTATAAGAAACACAGTAGTGTAGAAGAGTGCTCTTTTCTCAAAAGCAGAGTGTGTTTCTTCTAAGGCGAGCTAGGGTTTGTTTCCCAGTCCTAAATGGAGTTGAATCACATGCAGTTTCTGGTCCTACAGGCAAGAGTTGTTTTCTGGTAAGAAGAGTCACTATTGAGCTCCCATTGTCATACACAGTGCAAATAGCTCTCGCGTCTGCTCCCAGCCAATACATTGTATTGGACAGAAGAGGATCTACTGTTCTTATCAGTTTCCTAAGGAGAGTTGAACTAGATATGCCCTGTGTGTTTAGGAAGCACAGTTCTTTTGTTCTGAGCAAGCTCACTGTTCTGGCCCTATAGGAAACACAGTAGAGTAGAAGAGTGCTCTTTTCTCAAAAGCAGAGTGTTTTTCTTGTAAGGCGAGCTAGCGTTTGTTTCCCAACCTAAATGGAGTTGAATCACATGCAGTTTCTGGTCCTACTTGCAAGACTTGTGTTCTGGTAAAAAGAGTCACTATTGTGCTTTCATTGCCATACACAGTGCAAATAGCACTCGCGTCTGTTCCCAGCCAAGTACAGTGTATTGTACAGTAGAGGAGCTACTCTTCTTGTAAGTTTCCTAAGCAGAGTTGAACTAGATATGGCCCGTGTGTGTAAAAAGCACAGTTCTTTTGTTCTGAGCAAGCTCACTGTTCAGACCCCATAGGAAACACAGTAGAGTAGAAGAGTGCTCTTTTCTCAAAAGCAGAGTGTGTTTCTTGTAAGGCTAGCTAGTGTTTGTTTTCCAGTCAGAAAGGGAGTTGAATCCCACTCAGTTTCTGGTCCTACAAGCAAGAGTTGTTTTCTGGTAAGAAGAGTCACTATTGTGCTCCCTTTGCCATACACAGTGCAAATAGCACTCGTGTCTGCTCCCAGCAAGTACAGTGTATTGAACTGAAGAGGAGCTACTATTGTTGTCAGTTTCCTAAGCAGAGTTGAACTAGATATGGACGGTGTGTGTAGGAAGCAAAGTTCTTTTGTTCTGAGCAAGCTCACTGTTCTGGCCCTTTAGGAAACACAGTAGAGTAGAAGAGTGCTCTTTTCTCAAAAGCAGAGTGTGTTTCTTCTAAGGCGAGCTAGCATTTTTTTCCCAGTCCTAAATGAAGTTGAATCACATGCAGTTTCTTGTCCTATGAGCAAGAGTTGTTTTCTGGTAAAGAGAGTCACTATTGTGCTTCCATTGCCATACATGGTGCAAATAGCACTCGCGTCTGTTCCCAGCAAGTACAGTGTACTGGACTGAAGAGGAGCTACTGTTCTTGTCAGTTTCCTAAGCAGAGTTGAACTAGATGTGGCCCGTTTGTGTAGGAAGCACAGTTCTTTTGTTCTGAGCAAGCTCACTGTTCTGGCCCTATAAGAAACACTGTAGAGTAGAAGAGTGCTCTTTTCTCAATAGCAGAGTGTGTTTCTTGTAAGACGAGCTAGTGTTTGTTTCCCAGTCCTAAATGGAGTTTAATCACATGCAGTTTCGGGTCCCACGATCAAGTTGTTTTCTGGTAAGGAAAGTCACTATTGCGCTCCCTTAGCCACACACAGTGCAAATAGCACTGGCGTATGTTCCCAGCAAGTACAGTGTATTGGAAAGAAGAGGATATACTGTTCTTGTCATTTTCCTAAGCAGAGTTGAACTTGATATGACCCGTGCGTGTAGGAAGCACAGTTCTTTTGTTCTGAGCAAGCTCACGGTTCGGAGCCCTTAGGAAACACAGTAGAGTAGAAGAGTGCTCTTTTCTCAAAAGCAGAGTGTTTTTCTTGTAAGGCGAGCTAGCGTTTGTTTCCCAGTCCTAAATAGAGTTGAATCACATGCAGTTTCTGATCCTATGAGCAAGAGTTGTTTTTCTTGTAAGAAGAGTCACTATTATGCTCCGATTGTCATAAAGAGCACAAATAGCACTGTCGTCTGTTCCCAGCATGTACAATGTATTGGACTGAAGAGGATCTTCTGTTCTTGTCAGTTTCCTAAGCAGAGTTGAACTAGATATGGCCCGTGTGTGTAGGAAGCACAGTTCTTTTGTTCTGAGCTAGCTCACTGTTCTGGCCGTATAGGAAACACAGTAGAGTAGAAGAGTGTTCTTTTCTGAAAAGCAGAGTGTGTTTCTTGTAAGCCGAGCTAGCGTTTGTTTCCCAGTCCTAAATGGTGTTGAATCAAATGCAGTTTCTGGTCCTACAAGCAAGAGTTGTTTTCTGGTACAAAGAGTCACTATTGCGCTCCCATTGCCATTCACAGTGCAAATAGCACTCGCATCTGTTCCCATCAAGTACAGTGTAGTGGACAGAAGAGGTGATACTTTTCTTGTCAGTTTCCTAACCAGAGTTGAACTAGATATGGCCCGTGTGTGTAGGAAGTACAGTTCTTTTGTTCTGAGCAAGCTCACTGTTCGAACCCCTTAGGAAACACAGTAGAGTAGAAGAGTGCTTTTTTCTCAAAAGCAGAGTGTGTTTCTTGTAAGGCGAGCTTGCGTTTGTTTCCCAGTCCTAAATGGAGTTGAATCACATGCAGTTTCTGGTCCTAGAGCAAGAGTTGTTTTCTGGTAAGAAGAGTCACTATTGTGCTCCCATTGTCATACCCAGGGCAAAT
Organism: Peromyscus eremicus; assembly: GCF_949786415.1. Taxonomy (NCBI): domain Eukaryota; kingdom Metazoa; phylum Chordata; class Mammalia; order Rodentia; family Cricetidae; genus Peromyscus; species Peromyscus eremicus. The sequence continues at coordinate 33,877 of NW_026735467.1, read as the reverse complement.
AGCACTGGCGTCTGTTCCCAGCAAGTACAGTGTATTGGACTGAAGAGGAGCTTCTGTTCTTGTCAGTTTCCTAAGCAGAGTTGAACTAGATATGGCCCGTGTGTGTAGAAAGCACAGTTCTTTTGTTCTGAGCAAGCTAACTGTTCGGACCTCATAGGAAACACAATAGATAGAAGAGTGCTCTTTTCTCAAAAGCAGAGTGTGTTTCTTGTAAGGCGAGCTAGCGTTTTTTTCCCAGTCATAAATGGAGTTGAATCACACGCAGTTTCTGGTCCTACGAGCAAGAGATGTTTTCTGGAGAGGAAAGTCACTATTGCGCTCCCATTGCCATACACAGTTCAAATAGCACTTGCGTCTGTTCCCAGCAAGTACAGTGTATTGGACTGAAGAGGAGCTACTCTTCTTGTCAGTTTCCTAAGCAGAATTGAACTAGATATGGCCATGTGTGTAGGAAGCACAGGTCTTTTGTTCTGAGCAAGCTCACTGTTCGGACCCCATAGGAAACACAGTAGAGTAGAAGAGTGCCCTTTTCTCAAAAGCAGAGTGTGTTTCTTGTAAGGCGAGCTAGTGTTTGTTTCCCAGTCCTAAATGGAGTTGAATCACATGCAGTTTTTGTTCCTATGAGAAAGAGTTGTTTTCTGGTAAGAAGAGTCACTATTGTGTTCCCATTGTCATACACAGTACAAATAGCATTGGCGTCTGTTCCCAGCAAGTACAGTGTATTGGACTGAAGAGGAGCTACTGTTCTTGTCATTTTCCTAAGAGGAGTTGAACCAGATAGGGCCCATGTGTGTAGGAAGTACAGTTCTTTTGTTCTATGCAAGCTCACTGTTCGGACCCATAGGAAAGACAATAGAGTAGAAGAGTGCTCTTTTCTCAAAAGCAGAGTGTGTTTCTTGTAAGGCGAGCTAGCGTTTGTTTCCCAGTCTTAAATGGAGTTGAATCACATGCAGTTTCTGGTCCTACGAGCAAGAGATGTTTTCTGGTAAGGAAAGTCACTATTGCGCTCCCATTGCCATACACAGTTCAAATAGCACTTGTGTCTGTTCCCTGCAAGTACAGTGTATTGGACTGAAGAGGAGCTACTGTTCTTATCAGTTTCCTAAGCAGAGTTGAACCAGATATGGCCCGTGTGTAGGAAACACAAGTCTTTTGTTCTGAGCAAGCTCACTGTTCGGACCCCATAGGAAACACAGTAGAGTAGAAGAGTGCCCTTTTCTCAAAAGCAGAGTGTGTTTCTTGTAAGGCGAGCTAGCGTTTGTTTCCCAGTCCTAAATGGAGTTGAATCACATGCAGTTTCTGTTCCTATGAGCAAGAGTTGTTTTCTGGTAAGAAGAGTCACTATTGCGCTCCCATTGTCATACACAGGGCAAATAGCACTGGCGTCGGTTCCCAGCATGTACAGTGTATTGGACTGAAGAGGATCTACTGTTCTTGACAGGTTCCTAAGCAGAGTTGTACTAGATATGGCCCGTGTGTGTAGGAAGCACAGTCCTTTTTTTCTGAGCAAGCTCACTGTTCGGACCCCATAGGAAACACAGTAGAGTAGAAGAGTGCTCTTTTCTCAAAAGCAGAGTGTGTTTATTGTAAGGCGAGCTAGCGTTTGTTTCCCAGTCCTAAATGGAGTTCAGTCACATTCAGTTTTCGGTCCAATGAACAAGAGTAGTTTTCTGGTAAGAAGAGTCACTATTGGGCTCCTATTGTCATACACAGGGCACATATCACTCACATCTGTTCCCAGCATGTACAGTGTATTGGACTGAAAAGGATCTATTGGTCTTGTCAGTTTCCTAAGCAGAATTGAACTAAATATGGCCGTGTATGTAGGAAGCACAGTTCTTTTCTTCTGAGCAAGCTCTCTGTTCTTTCCCTATAGGAAACAAAGTAGAGTAGAAGTGTACTCTTTTCTCAAAAGCAGATTGTGTTTCTTGTAAGGCGAGCTAGTGTTTCTTTCCCAGTCCTAAATGGAGTTGAATCACATGCAGTTTTTGATCCTATGAGCAAAAGTTGTTTTCCGGTAAGGAATGTCACTATTGTGCTCTCATTGCCGTACACAGTGCAAACTGCACTCGCTTCTGTTCCCAGCATGTACAGTGTATTGGACTGAAGAAGAGCTACTTTTATTCTCTGTTTCCTATGCAGAGTTGAACTAGATATGGCCCATGTGTAGGAAGTACAGTTCATTTGTTCTGAGCAAGCTCACTGTTCTGGCCCTACAGGAAACACAGTAGAGTAGAAGAGTGCTCTTTTCTCAAAAGCAGAGTGTGTTTCTTGTAAGGCGAGCTAGTGTTTGTTTCTCAGTCCTAAATGGAGTTGAATCTCATGCAGTTTTTGGTCCTACCAGCAAGAGTTGTTTTCTGTTAAGGAAAGTCATTATTGCGCTCCCATTCCCATACACAGTGCAAATAGCACTCGCGTCTGTTCCCAGCAAGTATAGTGTATTGGACTGAAGAGGAGCTTCTGTTCTTGTCAGTTTCCTTTGCAGAGTTGAACTAGATATGACCCGTGTGTGTAGGAAGCACAGTTCTTTTGTTCTGAGCAAACTCACTGTTCGGACCCCATAGGAAACCCAGTAGAGTAGAAGAGTGCTCTTTTCTCAAAAGCAGAGTATGTTTTTTGTAAGGCGGGCTAGTGTTTGTTTCTCAGTCCTAAACGGAGTTGTGTCACATGCAGTTTCTGCTCATATGAGCAACAGTTTTTTTCTGGTAAGAAGAGTCACTATTGCACTCCCACTGCAATACACACTGCAAAAAGCACTCATGTCTATTCCCAGCAGTACAGTGTATTGGACTGAAGAGGAGCTACTGTTCTTTTAAGTTTCCTAAGCAGAGTTGAACTAGATATGGCCCGTGTGTGTAGGAAGCACAGTTCTTTTGTTCTGAGGAAGCTCACTGTTCTGGCTCTACAGGAAACACAGTGGAGTAGAAGAGTGCTCTTTTCTCAAAAGCAGAGTGTGTTTCTTGTAAGGAGAGCTAGCGTTTGTTTCCCAGTCCTAAATGGAGTTGAATCACATGCAGTTTCTATTACTATGAGCAAGAGTTGTTTTCTGGTAAGAAGAGTCACTATTGTGCTTCCATTGCCATACACAGTGCAAATGGCACTCGCGTCTGTTACCAGCAAGTACAGTGTAATGGACTGAAGAGGAGCTACAGTTCTTGTCAATTTCCTAAGCAGAGTTAAACTGGATATGGCCAATGTGACTAGGAAGCACAGTTCATTTATTCTGAGTAAGCTCACTGTTCGGACCCCATAGGAAACACATTAGAGTAGAAGAGTGCTCTTTTCTCAAAAGGAGATTGTGTTTCTTGTAAGTCGAACTAGCGTTTGTTTCCCAGTCCTAAATGAAGTTGAGTCCCATGCAGTTTCTGGTCCTACGAGCAAGAGTTGTTTTCTGGTAAGAAGAGTCACTATTGCGCTCCCATTGAGATACACAGTGCAAATAGCACTCGCCTCTGTTCCCAGCAAGTACAGTGTATTGGACTGAAGAGGATCTACTGTTCTTGTCAGTTTCCTAAGCAGAGTTGAACTAGATATGGCCCGTGTGTGTAGGAAGCACAATTCTTTTGTTCTGAGCAAGCTCACTGTTCTGGACCTATAGGAAACACAGTAGAGTAGAAGAGTGCTCTTTTCTCAAAAGCAGAGTGTGTTTCTTGTAAGGTGAGCTAACGTTTGTTTCCCAGTTCTAAATGGAGTTGAATCACATGCAGGATCTGGTACTACGAGCAAGAGTTGTTTACTCGTAAGAAGAGTCACTTTGTACTCCCATTGCCATACACAGTGCAAATAGCACTCACTTCTGCTTCCAGCAGGTACAGGGTATTGGACTGAAGACGAGCTACTGTTCTTGTCAGTTTCCTAAGCAGAGTTGAACTAGATATGGCCCGGGTGTGTAGGAAGCACACAGTTCTTTTGTTCTGAGCAAGCTCACTGTTCGGACCCCATAGGAAACACAGCAGAGTAGAAGAGTGCACTTTTCTCAAAAGCAGAGTGTGTTTCTTGTAAGGCGAGCTAGCGTTTGTTTCCCAGTCCTAAATGGAGTTGAATCACATGCAGTTTCTATTCCTATGAGCAAGAGTTGTTTTCTAGTAAGAAGAGTCACTATTGCGCTCCCATTGCCATACACAGTGCAAATGGCAGTCGCGTCTGTTACCAGCAAGTACAGTGTATTGGACTGAAGAGGAACTACTGTTCTTGTCAGTTTCCTAAGCAGAGTTGAACTAGATATGGCCCGTGTGTGTAGGAAGCACACTTCTTTTGTTTTTAGCAAGCTCACTGTTCTGGCCCTATAGGAAACACAGTACACTAGAAGAGTGCTCTTTTCTCAAAAGCAGTGTGTTTCTTGTAAGGCGAGCAAGCGTTTGTTTCCCAGACCTAAATGAGGTTGAATCACATGCAGTATCTGTTCCTACGAGCAAGAGTTGTTTTCTGGTAAGAAGAGTCACTATGCCTTCCCATTGCCATACACAGTGCAAATAGCACTCGCTTCTGCTTCCAGCAAGTACAGTGTATTGGACTGAAGAGGAGCTACTGTTCTTGTCAGTTTCCTAAGCAGAGTTGAACTAGATATGGCCCGTGTGTGTAGGAAGCACCGTTCTTTTGTTCAGAGCAAGCTCACTGTTCGGAAAACATAGGAAACACAGTAGAGTAGAAGAGTGCCCTTTTCTCAAAAGCAGAGTGTGTTTCTTGTAAGGCGAGCTAGTGTTTGTTTCTCAGTCAGAAATGGTCTGGAATCCCATGCAGATTCTGGTCCTATGAGCAAGAGTTGTTTTCTGGTAAGAGTCACTATTGCGCTCCCATTGCCATACACAGTGCAAATAACACTCATGTCTCTTCCCAGCAAGTACAGTGTATTGGACTGAAGAGGAGCTACTGTTCTTGTCAGTTTCCTAAGCAGAGTTGAACTATATATGGCCCGTGTGTGTAGGAAGCACAGTTCTTTTTTTCTGAGCAAGCTCACTGTTCTGGCCCTACAGGAAACACAGTAGAGTAGAAGAGTGTTCTTTTCTCAAAAGCAGAGTTTTTTTCTTGTTAGCCGAGCTAGCGTTTGTTTCCCAGTTCTAAATGGAGTTGAATCACATGCAGGTTCTATTCCTACGAGCAAGAGTTGTTTTCTGGTAAGAAGAGTCACTATTGTGCTCCCATTGCCATACAAAGTGCAAATAGCACTCGCTTCTATTCCAGCAAGTACACTGTATTGGACTGAAGAAGAGCTACTGTTCTTGTCAGTTTCCTAAGCAGAGTTGAACTAGATATGGCGCATGTGAGTAGGAAGCACAGTTCATTTATTCTGAGCAAGCTCACTGTTCGGACCCCATAGGAAACACAGTAGAGTAGAAGAGTGCTCTTTTCTCAAAAGCAAATTTTTTTTCTTGTAAGGCGAACTAGTGTTTGTTTCCCAGTCCTAAATGGAGTTGAATCCCATGCAGTATCTGGTCCTACGAGTAAGAGTTGTTTTCTTGTAAGAAGAGTCACTATTGCCCACCCATTGCCATACACAGTGCAAATAGCACTAGCTTCTGCTTAAAGCAAGTAGAGTGTATAGCAATGAAGAGGAGCTAATGTTCTTGTCAGTTTCCTAAGCAGAGTTGAACTAGATATGCCCCGTGTGTGTAGGAAGCACATTTCTTTTGTTCTGAGCAAGCTCACTGTTTGGACCCCATAGGAAACCCAGTAGAGTAGAAGAGTACTTTTTTCTCAAAACCAGAGTGTGTTTCTAGTAAGGCGAGCTAGCGTTTGTTTCCCAGTCCTAAATGGTGTTGAATCACATACAATTTCTGGTCCTACGAGGAAGAGTTGTTTCCTGGTAAGGAAAGTCACTATTGCGCTCACAATGCCATACACAGTGAAAATAGCACTCACGTCTGTTCCCAGCAAGTACAGTGTATTGGACTGAAGAGGAGCTACTATTCTTGTCAGTTTCCTAAGCAGAGTTGAACTAGATATAGCCCATGTGTGTAGGAAGCACAGTTCTTTTGTTGTGAGCCAGCTCACTGTTCTGGCCCTACAGGAAACACAGTAGAGTAGAAGAGTGCTCTTTTTTCAAAAGCAGAGTGTGTTTCTTGTAAGGCGAGCTAGTGTTTGTTTCCCAGTCCTAAATGGAGTTGAATCACATGCAGTTTTCGTTCCTACCAGCAAGAGTTGTTTTCTGTTAAAGAAGAGTCACTATTGCGCTCCCATTGCCATACACAGTGCAAATAGCACTCACGTCTGTTCCCAGCAAGTACAGTGTATTGGACTGAAGAGGAGCTACTGTTCTTGTCAGTTTTCTAAGGAGAGTTGAACTGGATATGGCCCGTGTGTGTAGGAATCACAGTTCTTTTGTTTAGAGCAAGCTCACTGTTCAGAACCCATAGGAAACACAGTAGAGTAGAAGAGTGCCCTTTTATCAAAAGCAGAGTGTGTTTCTTTTAAGGCGAGCTAGCGTTTGTTTCCCAGACATAAATGGAGTTGAATCACATGCAGTTTCTGGTCCTATGAGCAAGAATTGTTTTCTGGTAACAAGAGTCACTATTGCACTCCCATTGAGATACACAGTGCAAATAGCACTCGCGTCTGTTCCCAGCAAGTACAGTGTATTGGACTGAGGAGGAGCCACTGCTCTTGTCAGTTTCCTAAGCAGAGTTGAACTATATATGGCCCGTGTGTGTAGGAAGCACAGTTCTTTTGTTCTGAGCAAGCTCACTGTTCGGACTCCATAGGAAACACAGTAGAGTAGAAGAGTGCTCTTTTCTCAAAAGCAGAGTGTGTTGTTTCTTGTAAGGCGAGCTAGCATTTGTTTCCCAGTCCTAAATAGAGGTGAATCACATGCAGTTTCTGGTCCTAGGAGCAAGAATTATTTTCTGGTTTGGAAAGTCACTATTGAGCTCCCATTGCCATACACAGTGCAAATAGCACTCACCTCTGTTCCCAGCAAGTACAGTGTATTGGACTGAAGAGGAGCTACTGTTCTTGTCAGTTTTCTAAGCAGAGTTGAACTAGATATGGCCCGTGTGTGTAGGAAGCACAGTTCTTTTGTTCTCAGCAAGTTCACTGTTCAGTACCCATAGGAAACACAGTAGAGTAGAATAGTGCCCTTTTATCAAAAGCAGAGTGTGTTTCTTATAAGGCGAGCTAGCGTTTGTTTCCCAGACTTAATGGAGTTGAATCCCATGCAGTTTCTGGTCCTACCAGCAAGAATTGTTTTCTGGTAACAAGAGTCACTATTGTACTCCCATTGAGATACACATTGCAAATAGCACTCGCGTCTGTTCCCAGCAAGTAGAGTGTATTGGACTGAAGAGGAGCTACTGTTCTTGTCAGTTTCCTAAGCAGAGTTGAACTAGATATGCCCGGGTGTGTAGGAAGCACAGTACTTTTTTTCTGAGCAAGCTCACTGTTCTGGCCCTACAGGAAACTCAGTAGAGTAGAAGAGTGCTCTTTTCTCAAAAGCAGAGTGTGTTTCTTGTAAGGCGAGCTAGTGTTTGTTTTTCAGTCCTAAATGGAGTTGAATCACATGCAGTTTCTGGTTTTACGAGCAAGAGTTGTTTTCTGGTAAGGAAAGTCACTATTGTGCTCCCATTGCCATACACAGTGCAAATAGCACTCACGTCTGTTCCCAGCAAGTACAGTGTATTGGACTGAAGAGGAGCTACTGTTCTTGTCAGTTTCCTAAGCAGAGTTGAACTACATATGGCCCGTGTGTGTAGAAATCACCGTTCTTTGTTCAGAGCAAGCTCACTGTTCAGACCACATAGGAAACACAGTAGAGTAGAAGAGTGCCCTTTTCTCAAAAGCAGAGTGTGTTTCTTGTAATGCGAGCTAGTGTTTGTTTCTCAGTCAGAAATGGACTTGAATCCCATGCAGTTTCTGGTCCTATGAGCAAGAGTTGTTTTCTGGTAAGAAGAGTCACTCTTGTGCTCCCATTGCCATACGCAGTGCAAATAGCACACGCCTCTGTTCCCAGCAAGTACAGTGTATTGGACTGAAGAGGAGCTACTGTTCTTGTCAGTTTCCTAAGCAGAGTTGAACTAGATATGGCCCGTGTGTGTAGGAAGCACAGTTCTTTTGTTGTGAAGCAGCTCACTGTTCTGGCCCTATATAAAACACAGAGCAGAAGAGTGCTATTTTCTCAAAAGCAGCGTGTGTTACTTGTAAGGCGAGCTAGTGTTTGTTTCCCAGTCAGAAATGGAGATGAATCCCATGCAGTTTCTGGGCCTACGAGCAAGAGTTGTTTTCTGGTAAGAAAAGTCACTATTGCGCTCCCATTGCCATACACAGTGCACATGGCACTCACATCTGTTACCAGCAAGTACAGTGTATTGGACTGAAGAGGAGCTACTGTTCTTGCCAGTTTCCTAAGCAGAGTTGAACTAGATATGGCCCATGTGAGTAGGAAGCACAGTTCATTTGTTCTGAGCAAGCTCACTGTTCGGACCCCATAGGAAACACATTAGAGTAGAAGAGTGCTCTTTTCTGAAAAGGAGATTGTGTTTTCTGTAAGTCGAACTAGCGTTTGTTTCCCAGTCCTAAATGGAGTTGAATCACATGCAGTTTCTTGTCCTACGAGAAAGAGTTGTTCTCTGGTAAGAAGAGTCCTATTGCGCTCCCATTGTGATACACAGGGCAAATAGCACTGGCGTCTGTTCCCAGCACGTACAGTGTATTGGACTGAAGAGGAGCTACTGTTCTTGTCAGTTTCCTAAGCAGAGTTGAACTAGATATAGCCCGTGTGTGTAGGAAGCACAGTTCTTTTGTTCTGAGCAAGCTCACTCTTCGGACCCCATAGGAAACACAGCAGAGTAGAAGAGTGCACTTTTCTCAAAAGCAGAGTGTGTTTCTTGTAAGGCAAGCTAGCGTTTGTTTCCCAGTCCTAAATGGAGTTGAATCACATGCAGTTTGTGGTCCTAAGAGCAAGAGTTGTTTTCCGGTAAGAAGAGTCACTATTGTGCTCCCTTTGAGATACACAGTGCAAATAGCACACTCCTCTGTTCCCAGCAAGTACAGTGTATTGGACTGAAGAGGAGCTAGTGTTCTTGTCATTTTCCTAAGCAGAGTTGAACTAGATATGGCCCCTGTGTGTAGGAAGCACAATTCTTTTGTTCTGAGCAAGCTCACTGTTCTGGCCCTATCGGAAACACAGTAGAGTAGAAGAGTGCTCTATTCTCAAAAGCAGAGTGTGTTTCTTGTAAGGCGAGCTAACGTTTGTTTCCCAGTCCTAAATGGAGTTAAAGCACATGCAGTTTTTGGTCCTACGAGCTAGAGTTGTTTTCTGGTAAGGAAAGTCACTATTGAGCTCCCATTGCCATACATAGTGCAAATAGCACTCATGTCTGTTCCAAGCAAGTACACTGTATTGGACTGAAGATGAGCAACTGTTTTTCTTAGTTTCCTAAGCAGAGTTGAACTAGATATAGCCCGTGTGTGTAGGAAGCACAGTTCTTTTGTTCTGAGCAAGCTCACTATTCTGGCCCTATAGGAAACACACTACAGTAGAAGACTGCTCTTTTCTCAAAAGCAGAGTGTTTTTTTTGTAAAGCGAGCTAGCGTTTGTTTCCCAGTCCTAAATGGAGTTGAATCACATGCAGTTTCTGGTCCTACAAGCAAGAGTTGTTTTCTGGTACGAAGAGTCACTATTTTGTTCCCATTGCCATACACAGGGCAAATAGCACTCGCGTCTGTCTCCAGCAAGTACATTGTATGGGACGGAAGACGATCTACTGTTCTTGTCAGTTTCCTAAGCAAAGTTGAACTAGATATGGCCGGTGTGTGTAGGAAGCACAGTTCTTTAGTTCTGAGCAAGCTCACTGTTCGGACCCTATAGGAAACACTGTAGAGTAGAAGAGTGCTCTTTTCTCAAAAGCAGAGTGTGTTTCTTGTAAGGCGAGCTGGCGTTTGTTTCGCAGTCCTAAATGGAGTTGAATCACATCCAGGTTCTGGTCCCACGAGCAAGAGTTTTTTTCTGGTAAGAAGAGTCACTATTGAGCTCCCATTGTCATACACAGGGCAAATAGCACTGGCGTCTGTTCACACCAAGTACAGTGTATTGGACTGAAGAGGAGCTACTGTTCTTGTCAGTTTCCTAAGCAGAGTTGAACTAGATATGGCCCGTGTGTGTAGGAAGCACAGTTCTTTTGTTCTGAGCAAGCTCACTATTCTGGTCCAATAGGAAATACAGTAGAGTAGAAGAGTGCTCTTTTCTCAAAAGCAGAGAGTGTTTCTTGTAAGGCGAGCTAGCGTTTGCTTCCCGTCCTAAATGGAGTTGAATCACATGCAGTTTCTGGTCCTACGAGCAAGAGTTGTTTTCTGGTAAGAAGAGTCACTATTTCGATCCCATTGCCATATACATTGCAAAGAGGACAGGCGTCTGTTCCCATTAAGTACAGTGTATTGGACTGAAGAGGAGCTACTGTTCTTGTCAGTTTCCTAAGCAGAGTTGAACTAGATATGGCCCGTGTGTGTAGGAAGCACAGTTCTTTTGTACTGTAAGCTCACTGATCGAACCCATAGGAAACAAATTAGAGTAGAAGAGTGCCCTTTTCTCAAAAGCAGAGTGTTTTTCTTGCAAGGCAAGGTAGCGTTTGTTGCACAGTCCTAAATGGAGTTGAATCACATGCAGTTTCTGGTCCTACGTTCAAGAGTTTTTTTTTTCTGGTTAGAAGAGTCACTATTGAACTCCCATTGTCATACACAGGGCAAATAGCACTGGCGTCTGTTCCCAGCAAGTACAGTGTATTGGACTGAAGAGGAGCTACTGTTCTTGTCAGTTTCCTAAGCAGAGTTGAACTAGATATAGCCCGTGTGTGTAGGAAGCACAGTTCTTTTGTTCTGAGCAAGCTCACTGTTTGGACCCCAAAGGAAACACAGTAGAGTAGAAGAGTGATCTTTTCTCAAAAGCAGAGTGTGTTTCTTGTAAAGCGAGCTAGCGTTTGTTTCCCAGTCCTAAATGGAGTTGAATCACATGTAGTTTTTGATCCTAAGATCAAGAGTTGTTTTCTGGTAAGTAAAGTCACTATTGCGCTCCCAGTGCCACACACAGTGCAAAGAGGACTCGCGTCTGTTCCCAACAAGTACAGTGTATTGGACTGAAGAGGAGCTACTGTTCTTGTCAGTTTCCTAAGCAGAGTTGAACTAGATATGGCCCCTGTGTGTAGGAAGCACAGTTCTTTTGTTCTGAGCAAGCTGACTGTTCGGACCTTATAGGAAACACAGTAGAGTAGAAGAGTGCTCTTTTCTCAAAAGCAGAGTGTGTTTCTTGTAAGGCGAGCTAGTGTTTGTTTTCCAGTCTGAAATGGAGTTGAATCCCATGCAGTTTCTGGTCCTACGAGCAAGAGATGTTTTCTGGTAAGAAGAGTCACTATTGTGCTCCCATTGCCACATACAGTGCAAATAGCTCTCGCGTCTGTGCCCAGCAAGTACAGTGTATTGGACTGAAGAGGAGCTACTGTCCTTGTCAGTTTCCTGAGCAGAGTTAAACTACATATGGCCCGTGTGTGTAGGAAGCACAGTTCTTTTGTTCTGAGCAAGCTCACTCTTCTGGCCCTATAGGAAACACAGTAGAGTAGAAGAGTGATCTTTTCTCAAAAGCAAAGTGTGTTTCTTCTTAGGCAAGCTAGTGTTTGTTTCCCAGTCCTAAATGGAGTTGAATCACATGCAGTGTCTGGTCCTACGAGCAAGAGTTGTTTTCTGGTAAGAAGAGTCACTATTGCGCTCCCATTGTCATACACAGGGCAAATAGCACTGGCGTCTGTTCCCAGCATGTACAGTGTATTGGACTGAAGAGGATCTACTGTTCTTGTCAGTTTCCTAAGCAGAGTTGAACTAGATATAGTCGGTGTGTGTAGGAAGCACAGTTCTTTTGTTCTGAGCAAGCTCACTATTCTGGCCTTACAAAAAACACATTAGACTAGAAGAGTGCTCATTTCTCAAAAGCAGAGTGTGTTTCTTGTAAGGCGAGCTAGCGTTTGTTTTCCAGTCTGAAATGGAGTTGAATCCCATGCAGTTTCTGGTCCTACGAGCAAGAGATGTTTTCTGGTAAGAAGAGTCACTATTGTGCTCCCATTGCCACATACAGTACAAATAGCTCTCGCGTCTGTGCCCAGCAAGTACAGTGTATTGGACTGAAGAGGAGCTACTGTCCTTGTCAGTTTCCTGAGCAGAGTTAAACTACATATGGCCCGTGTGTGTAGGAAGCACAGTTCTTTTGTTCTGAGCAAGCTCACTGTTCTGGCCCTATAGGAAACACAGTAGAGTAGAAGAGTGATCTTTTCTCAAAAGCAAAGTGTGTTTCTTCTTAGGCAAGCTAGTGTTTGTTTCCCAGTCCTAAATGGAGTTGAATCACATGCAGTGTCTGGTCCTACGAGCAAGAGTTGTTTTCTGGTAAGAAGAGTCACTATTGCACTCCCATTGTCATACACAGGGCAAATAGCACTGGCGTCTGTTCCCAGCATGTACAGTGTATTGGACTGAAGAGGATCTACTGTTCTTGTCAGTTTCCTAAGCAGAGTTGAACTAAATATAGTCGGTGTGTGTAGGAAGCACAGTTCTTTTGTTCTGAGCAAGCTCACTATTCTGGCCTTACAAAAAACACATTAGACTAGAAGAGTGCTCATTTCTCAAAAGCAGAGTGTGTTTCTTGTAAGGCGAGCTAGCGTTTGTTTTCCAGTCTGAAATGGAGTTGAATCCCATGCAGTTTCTGGTCCTACGAGCAAGAGATGTTTTCTGGTAAGAAGAGTCACTATTGTGCTCCCATTGCCACATACAGTGCAAATAGCTCTCGCGTCTGTGCCCAGCAAGTACAGTGTATTGGACTGAAGAGGAGCTACTGTCCTTGTCAGTTTCCTGAGCAGAGTTAAACTACATATGGCCCGTGTGTGTAGGAAGCACAGTTCTTTTGTTCTGAGCAAGCTCACTGTTCTGGCCCTATAGGAAACACAGTAGAGTAGAAGAGTGATCTTTTCTCAAAAGCAAAGTGTGTTTCTTCTTAGGCAAGCTAGTGTTTGTTTCCCAGTCCTAAATGGAGTTGAATCACATGCAGTGTCTGGTCCTACGAGCAAGAGTTGTTTTCTGGTAAGAAGAGTCACTATTGCGCTCCCATTGTCATACACAGGGCAAATAGCACTGGCGTCTGTTCCCAGCATGTACAGTGTATTGGACTGAAGAGGATCTACTGTTCTTGTCAGTTTCCTAAGCAGAGTTGAACTAGATATAGTCGGTGTGTGTAGGAAGCACAGTTCTTTTGTTCTGAGCAAGCTCACTATTCTGGCCTTACAAAAAACACATTAGACTAGAAGAGTGCTCATTTCTCAAAAGCAGAGTGTGTTTCTTGTAAGGCGAGCTAGCGTTTGTTTTCCAGTCTGAAATGGAGTTGAATCCCATGCAGTTTCTGGTCCTACGAGCAAGAGATGTTTTCTGGTAAGAAGAGTCACTATTGTGCTCCCATTGCCACATACAGTGCAAATAGCTCTCGCGTCTGTGCCCAGCAAGTACAGTGTATTGGACTGAAGAGGAGCTACTGTTCTTGTCAGTTTCCTGAGCAGAGTTAAACTACATATGGCCCGTGTGTGTAGGAAGCACAGTTCTTTTGTTCTGAGCAAGCTCACTGTTCTGGCCCTATAGGAAACACAGTAGAGTAGAAGAGTGATCTTTTCTCAAAAGCAAAGTGTGTTTCTTCTTAGGCAAGCTAGTGTTTGTTTCCCAGTCCTAAATGGAGTTGAATCACATGCAGTGTCTGGTCTTACGAGCAAGAGTTGTTTTCTGGTAAGAAGAGTCATTATTGCGCTCCCATTGTCATACACAGGGCAAATAGCACTGGCGTCTGTTCCCAGCATGTACAGTGTATTGGACTGAAGAGGATCTACTGTTCTTGTCAGTTTCCTAAGCAGAGTTGAACTAGATATAGTCGGTGTGTGTAGGAAGCACAGTTCTTTTGTTCTGAGCAAGCTCACTATTCTGGCCTTACAAAAAACACATTAGACTAGAAGAGTGCTCTTTTCTCAAAAGCAGAGTGTGTTTCTTGTAAGGCGAGCTAGCGTTTGTTTCCCAGTCCTAAATGGAGTTGAATCACATGCAGTTTTTGGTCCTAAGAGCTAGAGTTGTTTTCTGGTAAGGAAAGTCACTATTGAGCTCCCATTGCCATACATAGTGTAAATAGCACTCGCATCTGTTCCCAGCAAGTACACTGTATTGGACTGAAGATGAGCTACTGTTCTTCTCAGTTTCCTAAGAAGAGTTGAACTAGATATGGCCCCTGTGCGTAGGAAGCACAGTTCTTTTTTTCTGAGCAAGCTCACTATTCTGGCCCTGTAGAAAACACAGTAGAGTAGAAGAGTGCTCTTTTCTCAAAAGCAGAGTGTGTTTCTCGTAAAGCGAGCTAGCGTTTGGTTCCCAGTCTTAAATAGAGTTGAATCACATGCAGTTTCTGGTCCTACGAGCTAAAGTTGTTTTCTGGTAAGGAAAGTCACTATTGTGCTCCCAGTTACATACACAGTGCAAATAGCACTCGCGTCATTTCCCAGCAAGTACAGTGTATTGCACTGAAGTATAGCTACTGTTCTTGTCAGTTTCCTAAGTAGAGTTGAACTAGATATGGCCCGTGTGTGTAGGAAGCACAGTTCTTTTGTTCTGAGCAAGCTCACTGTTCGGACTCCATAGGAAACACTGTAGAGTAGAAGAGTGCTCTTTTCTCAAAAGAAGAGAGTGTTTCTTGTAAGGCGAGCTAGCGTTTGTTTCCCGTCCTAAAAGGAGTTGAATCACATGCAGTTTCTGGTCCTACGAGCAAGAGTTGTTTTCTGGTAAGAAGAGTCACTATTTCGTTCCCATTGCCATATACAGTGCAAATAGCACTCACGTCTGTTCCCAGCAAGTACAGTGTATGGGACTGAAGAGGATCTACTGTTCTTGTTAGTTTCCTAAGCAAAATTGAACTAGATATGGCCGTGTGTGTAGGAAGCACAGTTCTTTTGTTCTGAGTAAGCTCACTGTTCTGGCCCTATAGGAAACACAGTAGAGTAGAAGAGTGTTCTTTTCTCAAAAGCAGAGTGTGTTTCTTGTAAGGGGAGCTAGCGTTTGCTTCCCAGTCCTAAATGGAGTTGAATCACATGTAGTTTTTGATCCTATGAGCAAGAGTTTTTTTCTGGTAAGGAAAATCACTATTGCGCTCCCATTGCCACACACAGTGCAAAGAGGACTCGCATCTGTTCCCATCAAGTACAGTGTATTGGACTGAAGAGGAGCTACTGTTCTTGTCAGTTTCCTAAGCAGAGTTGAACTAGATATGGCCCGTGTGTGTAGGAAGCACAGTTCTTTTGTACTGTAAGCTCACTGATCGAACCCTTAGGAAACACATTAGAGTACAAGAGTGCCCTTTTCTCAAAAGCAGAGTGTTTTTCTTGTAAGTCAAGCTAGCGTTTGTTGCGCAGTCCTAAATGGAGTTGAATCACATGCAGTTTCTGGTCCTATGAGCAAGAGTTGTTTTCTGGTAAGAAGAGTCACTATTGAGCTCCCATTGTCATACACAGGGCAAATAGCACTGGCGTCTGTTCCCATCAAGTACAGTGTATTGGACTGAAGAGGAGCTACTCTTCTTGTCAGTTTCTTAAGCAGAGTAGAACTAGATATAGCCCGTGTTTGTAGGAAGCACAGTTCTTTTGTTCTGAGCAAGCTCACTATTCTGGTCCTATAGGAAATACAGTAGATTAGAAGAGTGCTCTTTTCTCAAAAGAAGAGAGTGTTTCTTGGAAGGTGAGCTAGCGTTTGTTTCCCGTCCTAAAAAGAGTTGAATCACATGCAGTTTCTGGTCCTACGAGCAAGAGTTGTTTTTGGTAAGAAGAGTCACTATTTCGCTCCCATTGCCATATACAGTGCAAATAGCACTCGCGTCTGTTCCCAGCAAGTACAGTGTATGGGACTGAAGAGGATCTACTGTTCTTGTTAGTTTCCTAAGCAACATTGAACTAGATATGGCCGTGTGTGTAGGAAGCACAGTTCTTTTGTTCTGAGTAAGCTCACTGTTCTGGCCCTATAGGAAACACAGTAAAGAAGAGTGATCCTTTCCCAAAAGCAGAGTGTGTTTCTTGTAAGGGGAGCTAGCATTTGTTTCCCAGTCCTAAATGGAGTTGAATCACGTGCAGTTTTTGATCCTACGAGCAAGAGTTGTTTTCTGGTAAGGAAAATCACTATTGCGCTCCCATTGCCAAACACAGTGCAAAGAGGACTCGCGTCTGTTCCCATCAAGTACAGTGTATTGGACTGAAGAGGAGCTACTGTTCTTGTCAGTTTCCTAAGCAGAGTTGAACTAGATATGGCCCGTGTGTGTAGGAAGCACAGTTCTTTTGTACTGTAATCTCACTGATTGAACACATAGGAAACACATTAGAGTAGAAGAGTGCCCTTTTCTCAAAGCAGAGTGTTTTTCTTGTAAGGCAAGCTAGCGTTTGTTGCGCAGTCCTAAATGGAGTTGAATCACATGCAGTTTCTGGTCCTACGATCAAGAGTTTTTTTTTCTGGTAAGAAGAGTAACTATTGAACTCCCATTGTCATACCCAGGGCAAATAGCACTGGCGTCTGTTCCCATCAAGTACCTTGTAATGGACTGAAGAGGAGCTACTGTTCTTGTCAGTTTCCTAAGCAGAGTTGAACTAGATATAGCCCGTGTGTGTAGGAAGCACAGTTCTTTTGTTCTGAGCAAACTCACTGTTTGGACCCCAAAGGAAACACAGCAGAGTAGAAGAGTGCTCTTTTCTCAAAAGCAGAGTGTGTTTCTTGTAAGGCGAGCTAGCGTTTGTTTCCCAGTCCTAAATGGAGTTGAAAAACATGCAGTTTGTGGTCCTATGAGCAGGAGATGTTTTCTGGTAAGAAGAGTCACTATTGCGGTCCCATTGTAATACACATTGCAAATAGCACTAGCATCTTTCCCCTGCATGTACAGTGTATTGGACTGAAGAGGATCTACTGTTCTTGTCAGTTTCCTAAGCAGAATTGAACTGGATATGTCCCGTGTGTAGGAAGCACATTTCTTTTGTTCTGAGCAAGCTCACTGTTTCGACCCCAAATGAAACACAGTAGAGTAGAAGAGTGCTCTTTTCTCAAAAGCAGAGTGTGTTTCTTGTAAGGCTAGCTAGCGTTAGTTTCCCAGTCCTAAATGGAGTTGAATCACATGCAGTTTCTGGTCCTACGAGCAAGAGTTGTTTTCTGGTAAGAAGAGTCACTATTGCGCTCCCATTGACATACACAGGGCAAATAGCACTGGCGTCTGTTCCCAGCATGTACAGTGTATTGGACTGAAGAGGAGCTACTGTTCTTGTCAGTTTCCTAAGCAGAGTTGAACTAGATATAGCCCGTGTGTGTAGGAAGCACAGTTCTTTTGTTGTGAGCAAGCTCACTATTCTGGTCTTATAGGAAATACAGTAGAGTAGAAGAGTGCTCTTTTCTCAAAAGCAGAGAGTGTTTCTTGTATGGTGAGCTAGCGTTTGTTTCCCTAAAAGGAGTTGCATCACATGCAGTTTCTGGTCCTACGAGCAAGAGTTGTTTTTGGTAAGAAGAGTCACTATTTCGCTCCCATTGCCACATACAGTGCAAATAGTACTCGCGTCTGTTCCCAGCAAGTACAGTGTATGGGACTGAAGAGGATCTACTGTTCTTGTTAGTTTCCTAAGCAACATTGAACTAGATATGGCCGTGTGTGTAGGAAGCACAGTTCTTTTGTTCTGAGTAAGCTCACTGTTCTGGCCCTATAGGAAACACAGTAAAGAAGAGTGATCTTTTCCCAAAAGCAGAGTGTGTTTCTTGTAAGGGGAGCTAGCATTTGTTTCCCAGTCCTAAATGGAGTTGAATCACGTGCAGTTTTTGATCCTACGAGCAAGAGTTTTTTTCTGGTAAGGAAAATCACTATTGCGCTCCCATTGCCAAACACAGTGCAAAGAGGACTCGCGTCTGTTCCCATCAAGTACAGTGTATTGGACTGAAGAGGAACTACTGTTCATGTCAGTTTCCTAAGCAGAGTTGAACTAGATATGGCCTGTGTGTGTAGGAAGCACAGTTCTTTTGTACTGTAAGCTCACTGACTGAACACATAGGAAACACATTAGAGTAGAAGAGTGCCCTTTTCTCAAAGCAGAGTTTTTTTCTTGTAAGGCAAGCTAGCGTTTGTTGCGCAGTCCTAAATGGAGTTGAATCACATGCAGTTTCTGGTCCTATGATCAAGGGTTTTTTTTTTCGGGTAAGAAGAGTAACTATTGAACTCCCATTGTCATACACAGGGCAAATAGCACTGGCGTCTGTTCCCATCAAGTACCTTGTAATGGACTGAAGAGGAGCTACTGTTCTTGTCAGTTACCTAAGCAGAGTTGAACTAGATATAGCCCGTGTGTGTAGGAAGCACAGTTCTTTTGTTCTGAGCAAGCTCACTGTTTGGACCCCAAAGGAAACACAGCAGAGTAGAAGAGTGCTCTTTTCTCAAAAGCAGAGTGTGTTTCTTGTAAGGCGAGCTAGCATTTGTTTCGCAGTCCTAAATGGAGTTGAATCACATGCAGTTTGTGGTCCTATGAGCAAGAGATGTTTTCTGGTAAGAAGAGTCACTATTGCGGTCCCATTGTAATACACATTGCAAATAGCACTAGCATCTTTCCCCTGCATGTACAGTGTATTGGACTGAAGAGGATCTACTGTTCTTGTCAGTTTCCTAAGCAGAATTGAACTGGATATGTCCCGTGTGTAGGAAGCACAGTTCTTTTGTTCTGAGCAAGCTCACTGTTTGTACCCCAAATGAAACACAGTAGAGTAGAAGAGTGCTCTTTTCTCAAAAGCAGAGTGTGTTTCTTGTAAGGCTAGCTAGCGTTTGTTTCCCAGTCCTAAATGGAGTTGAATCACATGCAGTTTCTGGTCCTACGAGCAAGAGTTGTTTTCTGGTAAGAAGAGTCACTATTGCGCTCCCATTGACATACACAGGGCAAATAGCACTGGCGTCTGTTCCCAGCATGTACAGTGTATTGGACTGAAGAGGAGCTACTGTTCTTGTCAGTTTCCTAAGCAGAGTTGAACTAGATATAGTCGGTGTGTGTAGGAAGCACAGTTCTTTTGTTCTGAGCAAGCTCACTATTCTGGCCCTACAAAAAACACATTAGACTAGAAGAGTGCTCTTTTCTCAAAAGCAGAGTGTGTTTATTGTAAGGCGAGCTAGCGTTTGTTTCCCAGTAATAAATGTAGTTGAATCACATGCAGTGTCTGGTCCTACGAGCAAGAGTTGTTTTCTGGTAAGAAGAGTCACTATTGTGCTCCCATTATCATACACAGGGCAAATAGCACTGGCGTCTGTTCCCAGCATGTGCAGTGTATTGGACTGAAGAGGAGCTACTGTTCTTGTCAGTTTCCTAAGCAGAGTTGAACTAGATATAGCCAGTGTGTGTAGGAAGCACAGTTCTTTTGTTGTGAGCAAGCTCACTATTCTGGCCCTATAGGAAACACAGTAGAGTAGAAGAGTGCTCTTTTCTCAAAAGCAGAGAGTGTTTCTTGGAAGGCGAGCTAGCGTTTTTTTCCCGTCCTAAATCTAGTTGAGTCACATGCAGTTTCTGGTCCTACGAACAAGAGTTGTTTTCTGGTAAGAAGTGTCACTATTTTGCTTCCATTGTCATACACAGGGCAAATAGCACTCGTGTCTGTTCCCAGCAAGTACAGTGTATTGGACTGAAGATGATATACTGCTCTTGTCAGTTTCCTAAGCAGAGTTGAACTAGATATGGCCCGTTTGTGTAGAAAGCACAGTTCTTTTGTTCTGAGCAAGCTCACTGTTCAGGCCCTATAGAAAACACAATAGAGTAGAAGAGTGATCTTTTCTCAAAAGCAGAGTGTGTTTCTTGTAAGGCGAGCTAGCATTTGTTTCCCAGTCCTAAATGGAGTTGAATCACATGCAGTTTTTGATTCTACGAGCAAGAGTTGTTTTCTGGTAAGGTAAGTCACTATTGTGCTCCCATTGCCATACACAGTGCAAATAGCACTCGCGTCTGTTCCCAGCAAGTAAAGTGTATTGGACTGAAGAGGAGCTACTGTTCTTGTCAGTTTCCTAAGCAGAATTGACCTAGATATTGCCCGTGTGTGTAGGAAGCACAGTTCTTTTGTTGTGAGCAAGCTCACTATTCTGGCCCTATAGGAAACACAGTAGAGTAGAAGAGTGTTCTTTTCTCAAAAGCAGAGTGTGTTTCTTGTAATGCGAGCTAGCGTTTGTTTCGCAGTCCTAAGTGGAGTTGAATCACATGCAGTTTCTGGTCCTACGAGCAAGAGTTGTTTTCTGGTAAGAAGAGTCAATATTGCGCTCCCATTGTCATACACATTACAAATAGCACTGGCGTCTGTTCCCAGCATGTACAGTGTATTGGACTGAAGAGGATATACTGTTCTTGTCAGTTTCCTAAGCAGAATTGAACTAGATATGGCCGTGTGTGTAGGAAGCACAGTTCTTTTGTTCTGAGCAAGCTCACTGTTTGGAACTTAAAGGAAACACAGAAGAGTAGAAGAGTGCTCTTTTATCATAAGAAGAGTGTGTTTATTGTAAGGCGAGCTAGCGTTTGTTTCGCAGTCCTAAATGGAGTTGAATCACATGCAGTTTTTGGTCCTATGAGCAAGAGTTGTTTTCTGGTAAGGAAAGTCACTATTGTGCTCCCATTGCCATACACAGTGCAAATAGCACTCGCGTCTGTTCCCATTAAGTACAGTGTATTGGACTGAAGAGGAGCTACAGTTCTTGTCAGTTTCCTAGGTAGAATTGATCTAGATATGGCCCGAGTGTGTAGGAATCACAGTTCTTTTGTTCTGAGCAAGTTCACTGTTCAGACCCCATAGGAAACACTGTAGAGTAGAAGAGTGCTCTTTTCTCAAAAGCAGAGTGTGTTTCTTGTAAGGCGAGCTAGCGTTTGTTTTGCAGTCCTAAATGGAGTTGAATCACATGCAGTTTCAGGTCCTATGAGCAAGAGTTTTTTCTGGTAAGAAGAGTCACTATTGAGCTCCCATTGTCATACACAGGGCAAATAGCACTGGCGTCTGTTCCCAGCAAGTACAGTGTATTGGACTGAAGTGGACCAACTGTTCTTGTCAGTTTCCTAAGCAGAGTTGAACTAGATATAGCCAGTGTGTGTAGGATGCACAGTTCTTTTGTTCTGAGCAAGCTCACTATTCTGGCCCTATAGGAAACACAGTAGAGTAGAAGAGTGCTCTTTTCTCAAAAGCAGAGAGTGTTTCTTGTAACGTGAGCTAGCGTTTTTTTCCCATCCTAAATCTAGTTGAGTCACATGCAGTTTCTGGTCCTAAGAACAAGAGTTGTTTTCTGGTAAGAAGTGTCACTATTGCGCTCCCATTGTCATACACAGGGCAAAAAGCACTGGCGTCTGTTCCCAGCAAGTACAGTGTATTGGACTGAAGATGATCTGCTGCTCTTGTCAGTTTCCTAAGCAGAGTTGAACTAGATATGGCCCGTTTGTGTAGGAAGCACAGTTCTTTTGTTCTGAGCAAGCTCACTGTTCTGGCACTATAGGAAACACATTAGAGTAGAAGAGTGCTCTTTTCTCAAAAGCAGAGTGTGTTTCTTGTAAGGCGAGCTAGCATTTGTTTCTCAGTCCAAAATGGAGTTGAATCACATGCAATTTCTGGTCCTACGAGCAAAAGATGTATTCTGGTAAGGAAAGTCACTATTGTGCTCCCTTTGCGGTAAACAGTGCAAAAGCACTCACGTCTGTTCCCAGCAAGTACAGTGTATTGGACTGAAGAGGAGCTACTGTTCTTGTCAGTTTCCTAAGCAGAGTTGAACTAGATATGGCTCGTGTGTATAGGAAGCACAGTTCTTTTGTTCGGAGCAAGCACACTCTTCTGGCCCTTTAGGAAACACAGAAGAGTAGAAGAGTGCTCTTTTCTCAGAAGCAGAGTGTGGTTCTTGTAAGGTGAGCTAGCGTTTGTTTCCCAGTCCTAAATTGAGTTGAATCACATGCAGTTTCTGGTCCTATGAGCAAGAGTTATTTTCTAGTAAGAAGAGTCACTATTTTTCTACCATTGCCATACACAGTGCAAATAGCACTCGCGTCTGTTCCCAGCAAGTACAGTGTATTGGACAGAAGAGGAGCTACTCTTCTTGTCAGTTTCCTAAGCAGAGTTGAACTAGATATGGCCCGTGTGTGTGAAGCACAGTTCTTTTGTTCTGAGCAAGCTAAATTTTCGGACCCCATAGTAAACACAGTAGAGTAGAAGAGTGCTCTTTTCTCAAAAGCAGAGTGTGTTTCTTTTAAGGTGAGCTAGTGTTTGTTTACCAGTCAGAAACGGAGTTGAATCCCATGGAGTTTCTGGTCTTACGAGCAAGAGTTGTTTTCTGGTAAGAAGAGTCACTATTTCGCTTTCTTTGCCATACACAGTGCAAATAGCACTCGCGTCTACTCCCAGCAAGTAGAGTGTATTGGACTGAAGAGGAGCTACTGTTCTTGTCAGTTTCCTAAGCAGAGTTGAACTAGATATAGCCCGTGTGTGTAGGAAGCACAGTTCTTTTGTTTTGAGCAAGCTCACTGTTCTGGCCCTAAAGGAAACACAGTAAAGTAGAAGAGTGCTCTTTTCTCAAAAGCAGAGTGTGTTTCTTGTAAGGTGAGCTAGCGTTTGTTTCCCAGTCCTAAATGTAGTTGAATTACATGCAGTTTCTTGTCCTATGAGCAAGAGTTGTTTTCTGGTAAGAAGAGTCACTATTGCGCTCCTATTGCCATACACAGTGCAAACAACACTTGCTACTGTTCTTTGCAAGTACAGTGTCTTGGACAGAAGAGGAGCTACTGTCCTTGTCAGTTTCCTAAGCAGAGTTGAACTAGATATGGCCCGTGTGTGTAGGAAACACAGTTCTTTTGTTCTGAGCAAGCTCACTGTTCTGACCCCATAGGAAACACTGTAGAGTAGAAGTGTGCTCTTTTCTCAAAAGTAGAGTGTGTTTCTTGTAAGGCGAGCTAGCGTTTGTTTTGCAGTCCTAAATGGAGTTGAATCACATGCAGTTTCAGGTCCTACGAGCAAGAGATTTTTCTGGTAAGAAGAGTCACTATTGTGCTACCATTGCCATACACAGTGCAAATAGCACTCGTGTCTGTTCCCAGCAAGTACAGTGTATTGGACAGAAGAGGACCTACTGTTCTTGTCAGTTTCCTAAGCAGAGTTGAACTAGATATGGCCTGTGTGTGTAGGAAGCACAGTTCTTTTGTTCTGAGCAAGCTCACTGTTCTGGCCCTATAGGAAACACAGTAGAGTAGAAGAGTGCTCTTTTCTCAAAAGCAGAGTGTGTTTCTCCTAAGGCAAGATAGCGTTTGTTTCCAAGTCCTAAAGGAGTTGAATCACATGCAGTTTCTGGTCCTACAAGCAAGAGTTGTTTTCTGGTAAGGAGAGTCACTATTGCACTCCCATTGCCATACACAGGGCAAATAGCACTCGCGTCTGTTCCCAGCAAGTACAGTGTATTAGACTGAAGAGGAGCTACTGTTCTTGTCAGTTTCCTAAGCAGAGTTGAACTATATATGGCCCGTGTGTTAAGGAAGCACACATCATTTTTTCAGAGCAAGCTCACTCTTCTGGCCCTATAGGAAACACAGAAGAGTAGAAGAGTGCTCTTTACTCAAAAGCAGAGTGTGTTTCTTGTAAGGCGAGCTAGCTTTTGTTTCCCAGTCCATAATGGGGTTGAATCCCATGCAGTTTCTGGTCCTACGAACAAGAGTTGTTTTCTGGTAAGAAGAGTCACTATTGTGCTAGCATTGCCATACACAGTGCAAATTGCACTCACTTCTGCTCCCAGCAAGTACAGTGTATTGGACTGAAGAGGAGCTACTGTTCTTTTCAGTTTCCTAAGCAGAGTTGAACTAGATATAGCCCGTGTGTGTATGAAGCACAGTTCTTTTGTTCTGAGCAAGCTCACTGTTCTGGCCCTATAGGAAACACAGTAAAGTAGAAGAGTGCTCTTTTCTCAAAAGCAGAGTGTGTTTCTTCTAAGGGGAGCTAGTGTTTGTTTCCCAGTCCTAAATGGAGTTGAATCACATGCAGTTTCTGGTCCTACGAGCAAGAGTTGTTTTCTGGTAAGAAGAGTCACTATTTTGTTCCCATTGCCATACACAGGGCAAATAGCACTCGCGTCTGTTTCCAGCAAGTACAGTGTATTGGAATGAAGAGGAGTTACTGTTCTTGTCAGTTTTTTAAGCAGAGTTGAACTAGATATGGCCCTTGTGTGTAGAAAGCACAGTTCTTTTGTTCTGAGCAAGCTCACTGTTCGGACCCCATAGGAAACACAGTAGAATAGAAGAGTGCTCTTTTCTCAAAAGCAGAGTGTGTTTCTTGTAAAGCGAGATAGCGTTTGTTTTTCAGGCCAAAATGGAGTTGAATCACATGCAGTTTCTGGTCCTATGTGCAAGGGATGTTTTCTGGTAAGGAAAGTCACTATTGTGCTCCCTTTGCCATAAACAGTGCAAATAGCACTCACGTCTGCTCCAGCAAGTACAGTGTATTGGACTGAAGAGGAGCTACTGTTCTTGTCAGTTTCCTAAGCAGAGTTGAACTAGATATGGCCCCTGTGTGTAGGAAGCACAGTTCTTTTGTTCTGAGCAAGCTCACTGTTCAGACCCCATAGGAAACACCGTAGAGTAGAAGAGTGCTCTTTTCAAAAGCAGAGTGTGTTTCTTGTAAGGCGAGCTAGCGTTTGTTTCCAAGTCCGAAATGGAGTTGAATCCCATGCAGTTTCTGGTCCTAAGAGCAAGAGTTGTTTTCTGGTAAGAAGATTCAGTATTGTGCTCCAATTGCCACATACACTGCAAATAGCACTCGCGTCTGTTCCCAGCAAGTACAGTGTATTGGACTGAAGAGGAGCTACTGTTCTTGTCAGTTTCCTAAGCATAGTTGAACTAGATATGGCCCGTTTGTGTAGGAAGCACAGTTCATTTGTTCTGAGAAAGCTCACTGTTCTGGCAATATAGGAAACACAGAAGAGTAGAAGTGTTATCTTTTCTCAAAACCAGAGTGTGTTTCTTGTAAGGCGAGATAGTGTTTGTTTCCCAGTCCAAAATGGAGTTGAATCACAAGCAGTTTTTGGTCCCATGAGCAAGAGTTGTTTTCTGGTAGGAAAGTCACTATTGTGCTCCCATTGCCATACACAGTGCAAATAGCACTCGCGTCTGTTCCCATTAAGTACAGTGTATTGGACTGAAGAGGAGCTACTGTTCTTGTCAGTTTACAGTGGAGTTGAACTAGATATGGCCCGTGTGTGTAGGAAGCACAGTTCTTTTGTTCTGAGCAAGCTCACTCTTCGGACTCCATAGGAAACACTGTAGAGTAGGAGAGTGCTCTTTTCTCAAAAGCAGAGTGTGTTTCTCCTAAGGCAAGATAGCATTTGTTTCCAAGTCCTAAAGGAGTTGAATCACATGCAGTTTCTGGTCCTACAAGCAAGAGTTGTTTTCTGGTAAGGAGAGTCACTATTGCACTCCCATTGCCATACACAGGGCAAATAGCACTCGCGTCTGTTCCCAGCAAGTACAGTGTATTGGACTGAAGATGATCTACTGCTCTTGTCAGTTTCCTAAGCAGAGTTGAACTAGATATGGCCCGTGTGTGTAGGAAGCACAGTTCTTTTGTTCTGAGCAAGCTCACTGTTCTGGCACTATAGGAAACACAGTAGAGTAGAAGTGTGCTCTTTTCTCAAAAGCAGAGTGTGTTTCTTGTAAGGTGAGCTAGCATTTGTTTCTCAGTCCAAAATGGAGTTGAATCACATGCAGTTTCTGGTCCTACGAGCAAAAGATGTATTCTGGTAAGGAAAGTCACTATTGTGCTCCCTTTGCGATAAACAGTGCAAATAGCACTCACGTCTGTTCCCAGCAAGTACAGTGTATTGGACTGAAGAGGAGCTACTGTTCTTGTCAGTTTCCTAAGCAGAGTTGAACTAGATATGGCTCGTGTGTATAGGAAGCACAGTTCTTTTGTTCGGAGCAAGCACACTCTTCTGGCCCTATAGGAAACACAGTAGAGTAGAAGTGTGCTCTTTTCTCAAAAGCAGAGTGTGGTTCTTGTAAGGTGAGCTAGCGTTTGTTTCCCAGTCCTAAATTGAGTTGAATCACATGCAGTTTCTGGTCCTACGAGCAAGAGTTATTTTCTAGTAAGAAGAGTCACTATTTTTCTACCATTGCCATACACAGTGCAAATAGCACTCGCATCTGTTCCCAGCAAGTACAGTGTATTGGACAGAAGAGGAGCTACTCTTCTTGTCAGTTTCCTAAGCAGAGTTGAACTAGATATGGCCCGTGTGTGTGAAGCACAGTTCTTTTGTTCTGAGCAAGCTAAATTTTCGGACCCCATAGTAAACACAGTAGAGTAGAAGAGTGCTCTTTTCTCAAAAGCAGAGTGTGTTTCTTTTAAGGTGAGCTAGTGTTTGTTTACCAGTCAGAAACGGAGTTGAATCCCATGGAGTTTCTGGTCTTACGAGCAAGAGTTGTTTTCTGGTAAGAAGAGTCACTATTTCGCTTTCTTTGCCATACACAGTGCAAATAGCACTCGCGTCTACTCCCAGCAAGTAGAGTGTATTGGACTGAAGAGGAGCTACTGTTCTTGTCAGTTTCCTAAGCAGAGTTGAACTAGATATAGCCCGTGTGTGTAGGAAGCACAGTTCTTTTGTTTTGAGCAAGCTCACTGTTCTGGCCCTAAAGGAAACACAGTAAAGTAGAAGAGTGCTCTTTTTTCAAAAGCAGAGTGTGTTTCTTGTAAGGTGAGCTAGCATTTGTTTCCCAGTCCTAAATGTAGTTGAATTACATGCAGTTTCTTGTCCTATGAGCAAGAGTTGTTTTCTGGTAAGAAGAGTCACTATTGCGCTCCTATTGCCATACACAGTGCAAACAACACTTGCTACTGTTCTTTGCAAGTACAGTGTCTTGGACAGAAGAGGAGCTACTGTCCTTGTCAGTTTCCTAAGCAGAGTTGAACTAGATATGGCCCGTGTGTGTAGGAAGCACAGTTCTTTTGTTCTGAGCAAGCTCACTGTTCTGACCCCATAGGAAACACTGTAGAGTAGAAGTGTGCTCTTTTCTCAAGAGTAGATTGTGTTTCTTGTAAGGCAGGCTAGCGTTTGTTTTGCAGTCCTAAATGGAGTTGAATCACATGCAGTTTCAGGTCCTACGAGCAAGAGATTTTTCTGGTAAGAAGAGTCACTATTGTGCTACCATTGCCATACACAGTGCAAATAGCACTCGTGTCTGTTCCCAGCAAGTACAGTGTATTGGACAGAAGAGGACCTACTGTTCTTGTCAGTTTCCTAAGCAGAGTTGAACTAGATATGGCCTGTGTGTGTAGGAAGCACAGTTCTTTTGTTCTGAGCAAGCTCACTGTTCTGGCCCTATAGGAAACACAGTAGAGTAGAAGAGTGCTCTTTTCTCAAAAGCAGAGTGTGTTTCTCCTAAGGCAAGATAGCGTTTGTTTCCAAGTCCTAAAGGAGTTGAATCACATGCAGTTTCTGGTCCTACAAGCAAGAGTTGTTTTCTGGTAAGGAGAGTCACTATTGCACTCCCATTGCCATACACAGGGCAAATAGCACTCGCGTCTGTTCCCAGCAAGTACAGTGTATTAGACTGAAGAGGAGCTACTGTTCTTGTCAGTTTCCTAAGCAGAGTTGAACTATATATGGCCCGTGTGTTAAGGAAGCACACATCATTTTTTCAGAGCAAGCTCACTCTTCTGGCCCTATAGGAAACACAGAAGAGTAGAAGAGTGCTCTTTACTCAAAAGCAGAGTGTGTTTCTTGTAAGGCGAGCTAGCTTTTGTTTCCCAGTCCATAATGGGGTTGAATCCCATGCAGTTTCTGGTCCTACGAACAAGAGTTGTTTTCTGGTAAGAAGAGTCACTATTGTGCTAGCATTGCCATACACAGTGCAAATTGCACTCACTTCTGCTCCCAGCAAGTACAGTGTATTGGACTGAAGAGGAGCTACTGTTCTTTTCAGTTTCCTAAGCAGAGTTGAACTAGATATAGCCCGTGTGTGTATGAAGCACAGTTCTTTTGTTCTGAGCAAGCTCACTGTTCTTGCCCTATAGGAAACACAGTAAAGTAGAAGAGTGCTCTTTTCTCAAAAGCAGAGTGTGTTTCTTCTAAGGGGAGCTAGTGTTTGTTTCCCAGTCCTAAATGGAGTTGAATCACATGCAGTTTCTGGTCCTATGAGCAAGAGTTGTTTTCTGGTAAGAAGAGTCACTATTTTGTTCCCATTGCCATACACAGGGCAAATAGCACTCGCGTCTGTTTCCAGCAAGTACAGTGTATTGGAATGAAGAGGAGTTACTGTTCTTGTCAGTTTTTTAAGCAGAGTTGAACTAGATATGGCCCTTGTGTGTAGAAAGCACAGTTCTTTTGTTCTGAGCAAGCTCACTGTTCGGACCCCATAGGAAACACAGTAGAATAGAAGAGTGCTCTTTTCTCAAAAGCAGAGTGTGTTTCTTGTAAAGCGAGATAGCGTTTGTTTTTCAGGCCAAAATGGAGTTGAATCACATGCAGTTTCTGGTCCTATGTGCAAGGGATGTTTTCTGGTAAGGAAAGTCACTATTGTGCTCCCTTTGCCATAAACAGTGCAAATAGCACTCACGTCTGCTCCAGCAAGTACAGTGTATTGGATTGAAGAGGAGCTACTGTTCTTGTCAGTTTCCTAAGCAGAGTTGAACTAGATATGGCCGCTGTGTGTAGGAAGCACAGTTCTTTTGTTCTGAGCAAGCTCACTGTTCAGACCCCATAGGAAACACCGTAGAGTAGAAGAGTGCTCTTTTCAAAAGCAGAGTGTGTTTCTTGTAAGGCGAGCTAGCGTTTGTTTCCAAGTCCGAAATGGAGTTGAATCCCATGCAGTTTCTGGTCCTAAGAGCAAGAGTTGTTTTCTGGTAAGAAGATTCAGTATTGTGCTCCAATTGCCACATACACTGCAAATAGCACTCGCGTCTGTTCCCAGCAAGTACAGTGTATTGGACTGAAGAGGAGCTACTGTTCTTGTCAGTTTCCTAAGCATAGTTGAACTAGATATGGCCCGTTTGTGTAGGAAGCACAGTTCATTTGTTCTGAGAAAGCTCACTGTTCTGGCAATATAGGAAACACAGAAGAGTAGAAGTGTTATCTTTTCTCAAAACCAGAGTGTGTTTCTTGTAAGGCGAGATAGTGTTTGTTTCCCAGTCCAAAATGGAGTTGAATCACAAGCAGTTTTTGGTCCCATGAGCAAGAGTTGTTTTCTGGTAGGAAAGTCACTATTGTGCTCCCATTGCCATACACAGTGCAAATAGCACTCGCGTCTGTTCCCATTAAGTACAGTGTATTGGACTGAAGAGGAGCTACTGTTCTTGTCAGTTTACAGTGGAGTTGAACTAGATATGGCCCGTGTGTGTAGGAAGCACAGTTCTTTTGTTCTGAGCAAGCTCACTGTTCGGACTCCATAGGAAACACTGTAGAGTAGGAGAGTGCTCTTTTCTCAAAAGCAGAGTGTGTTTCTCCTAAGGCAAGATAGCATTTGTTTCCAAGTCCTAAAGGAGTTGAATCACATGCAGTTTCTGGTCCTACAAGCAAGAGTTGTTTTCTGGTAAGGAGAGTCACTATTGCACTCCCATTGCCATACACAGGGCAAATAGCACTCGCGTCTGTTCCCAGCAAGTACAGTGTATTAGACTGAAGAGGAGCTACTGTTCTTGTCAGTTTCCTAAGCAGAGTTGAACTATATATGGCCCGTGTGTTAAGGAAGCACACATCATTTTTTCAGAGCAAGCTCACTCTTCTGGCCCTATAGGAAACACAGAAGAGTAGAAGAGTGCTCTTTACTCAAAAGCAGAGTGTGTTTCTTGTAAGGCGAGCTAGCTTTTGTTTCCCAGTCCATAATGGGGTTGAATCACATGCAGTTTCTGGTCCTAAGAGCAAGAGTTGTTTTCTGGTAAGAAGAGTCTCTATTGAGCTCCCATTGGCATATACAGTGCAAATAGCACTCGCGTCTGTTCCCATTAAGTACAGTGTATTTGACTGAAGAGGAGCTACTGTTCTTGTCAGTTTACAGTGGAGTTGAACTAGATATGGCCCGTGTGTGTAGGAAGCACAGTTCTTTTGTTCTGAGCAAGCTCACTGTTCGGACCCCATAGGAAACACTGTAGAGTAGAAGAGTCCTCTTTTCTCAAAAGCAGAGTGTGCTTCTTGTAAGGAGAGCTAGCGTTTGTTTCCCAGTCCTAAATGGAGTTGAATCCCAAGCAGTTTCTGGTCCTACGAGCAAGAGTTGTTTTCTGGTAAGAAGAGTCACTATTGGGCTCCCATTGCCATACACAGTGCAAATAGCACTCTCGTCTGTTCACAGCAAGTACAGTGTATTGGACTGAAGATGAGCTACTGTTCTTGTCAGTTTGCTAAGCAGAATAGAACTGGATATGGCCCCTGTGTGTAGGAAGCACAGTTCTTTTGTTCTGAGCAAGCTCACTTTTCGGACCCTATAGGAAACACCTTAGAGTAGAAGAGTGCTCTTTTCTCAAAAGCAGAGTGTGTTTCTTGTACGGCGAGCTAGCGTTTGTTTCCCAGTCCTAAATGGAGTTGAATCCCATGCAGTTTCTGTTCCTAAGAGCAAGAGTTGTTTTCTGGTAAGAAGAGTCTCTATTGAGCTCCCATTGGCATATACAGTGCAAATAGCACTCGCGTCTGTTCCCAGCAAGTACAGTGTATTGGACTGAATAGGAGCTACTGTTCTTGTCAATTTCCTAAGCAGAATTGAACTAGATATGGCCAGTGTGTGTAGGAAGCACAGTTCTTTTGTTCTCAGCAAGCTCACTGGTCGGATCCCATAGGAAACACTATAGAGTTGAAGAGTGCTCTTTTCTCAAAAGGGGAGTGTGTTTCTTGTAAGGCGAGCTAGCGTTTGTTTCCCAGTCCTAAATGGAGTTGAATCACATGCAGTTTCTGGTCCTACAAGCAAGAGTTGTTTTCTGGTAAGAAGAATCACTGTTGTGCTCCCATTGTCAAACACAGGGCAAATAGCACTGGCGTCTATTCCCAGCATGTACAGTGTATTGGAATGAAGAGGATCTACTGTTCTTGTCAGATTCCCGAGCAGAATTGAACTAGATAATGCCGTTTGTGTTGGAAGCACAATACTTCTTTCTGAGCAAGCTCACTGTTCAGACCCCATAGAAAACACCGTAGAGTAGAAGAGTGCTCTTTTCTCAAAAGCAGAGTGTGTTTCTTGTAAGGCGAGCTAGCGTTTGTTTCCAAGTCCGAAATGGAGTTGAATCCCATGCAGTTTCTGGTCTGAAGAGCAAGAGTTGTTTTCTGGTAAGAAGATTCAGTATTTTGCTCCAATTGCCACATACACTGCAAATAGCACTCGCGTCTGTTCCCAGCAAGTACAGTGTATTGGACTGAAGAGGAGCTACTGTTCTTGTCAGTTTCCTAAGCAAAGTTGAACTAGATATGGCCCGTTTGTGTAGGATGCACAGTTCTTTTGTTCTGAGCAAGCTCACTGTTCTGGCAATATAGGAAACACAGTAGAGTAGAAGTGTTATCTTTTCTCAAAACCAGAGTGTGTTTCTTGTAAGGCGAGACAGTGTTAGTTTCCCAGTCCAAAATGGAGTTGAATCACAAGCAGTTTTTTGTCCTACAAGCAAGAGTTGTTTTCTGGTAAGAAGAGTCACTATTGCGCTCCCATTGCCATACACAGTGCAAATAGCACTCACGTCTGTTCGCAGCAAGTACAGTGTATTGGACTGAAGATGAGGTATTGTTCTTGTCAATTTCCTAAGCAGAATTGAACTAGATATGGCCCGTGTGTGTAGGAAGCACAGTTTTTTTTGTTCTCAGCAAGCTCACTGTTCGGAACCCATAGGAAACACTGTAGAGTAGAAGAGTGCTCTTTTCTCAAAAGCAGAGTGTGTTTCTTGTAAGGCGAGCTAGTGTTTGTTTACCAGTCAGAAACGGAGTTGAATCCCATGGAGTTTCTGGTCTTACGAGCAAGAGTTGTTTTCTGGTAAGGAGTCACTATTTCGCTTTTTTTGCCATACACAGTGCAAATAGCACTCGCGTCTACTCCCAGCAAGTAGAGTGTATTGGACTGAAGAGGAGCTACTCTTCTTGTCAGTTTCCTAAGCAGAGTTGAACTAGATATGGCCCGTGTGTGTGAAGCACAGTTCTTTTGTTCTGAGCAAGCTAAATTTTCGGACCCCATAGTAAACACAGTAGAGTAGAAGAGTGCTCTTTTCTCAAAAGCAGAGTGTGTTTCTTTTAAGGTGAGCTAGTGTTTGTTTACCAGTCAGAAACGGAGTTGAATCCCATGGAGTTTCTGGTCTTACGAGCAAGAGTTGTTTTCTGGTAAGAAGAGTCACTATTTCGCTTTCTTTGCCATACACAGTGCAAATAGCACTCGCGTCTACTCCCAGCAAGTAGAGTGTATTGGACTGAAGAGGAGCTACTGTTCTTGTCAGTTTCCTAAGCAGAGTTGAACTAGATATAGCCCGTGTGTGTAGGAAGCACAGTTCTTTTCTTTTGAGCAAGCTCACTGTTCTGGCCCTAAAGGAAACACAGTAAAGTAGAAGAGTGCTCTTTTCACAAAAGCAGAGTGTGTTTCTTGTAAGGTGAGCTAGCGTTTGTTTCCCAGTCCTAAATGTAGTTGAATTACATGCAGTTTCTTGTCCTATGAGCAAGAGTTGTTTTCTGGTAAGAAGAGTCACTATTGCGCTCCTATTGCCATACACAGTGCAAACAACACTTGCTACTCTTCTTTGCAAGTACAGTGTCTTGGACAGAAGAGGAGCTACTGTCCTTGTCAGTTTCCTAAGCAGAGTTGAACTAGATATGGCCCGTGTGTGTAGGAAACACAGTTCTTTTGTTCTGAGCAAGCTCACTGTTCTGACCCCATAGGAAACACTGTAGTGTAGAAGTGTGCTCTTTTCTCAAAAGTAGAGTGTGTTTCTTGTAAGGCGAGCTAGCGTTTGTTTTGCAGTCCTAAATGGAGTTGAATCACATGCAGTTTCAGGTCCTATGAGCAAGAGATTTTTCTGGTAAGAAGAGTCACTATTGTGCTACCATTGCCATACACAGTGCAAATAGCACTCGTGTCTGTTCCCAGCAAGTACAGTGTATTGGACAGAAGAGGATCTACTGTTCTTATCAGTTTCCTAAGCAGAGTTGAACTAGATATGGCCTGTGTGTGTAGGAAGCACAGTTCTTTTGTTCTGAGCAAGCTCACTGTTCTGGCCCTATAGGAAACACAGTAGAGTAGAAGAGTGCTCTTTTCTCAAAAGCAGAGTGTGTTTCTCCTAAGGCAAGATAGCGTTTGTTTCCAAGTCCTAAAGGAGTTGAATCACATGCAGTTTCTGGTCCTACAAGCAAGAGTTGTTTTCTGGTAAGGAGAGTCACTATTGCACTCCCATTGCCATACACAGGGCAAATAGCACTCGCGTCTGTTCCCAGCAAGTATAGTGTATTAGACTGAAGAGGAGCTACTGTTCTTGTCAGTTTCCTAAGCAGAGTTGAACTATATATGGCCCGTGTGTTAAGGAAGCACACATCATTTTTTCAGAGCAAGCTCACTCTTCTGGCCCTATAGGAAACACAGAAGAGTAGAAGAGTGCTCTTTACTCAAAAGCAGAGTGTGTTTCTTGTAAGGCGAGCTAGCTTTTGTTTCCCAGTCCATAATGGGGTTGAATCACATGCAGTTTCTGGTCCTGCGAGCAAGAGTTGTTTTCTGGTAAGAAGAGTCACTATTGTGCTAGCATTGCCATACACAGTGCAAATTGCACTCGCTTCTGCTCAGAGCAAGTACAGTGTATTGGACTGAAGAGGAGCTACTGTTCTTTTCAGTTTCCTAAGCAGAGTTGAACTAGATATAGCCCGTGTGTGTATGAAGCACAGTTCTTTTGTTCTGAGCAAGCTCACTGTTCTGGC